>NC_088782.1:35103409-35406439 GCF_958450345.1 Calliphora vicina | reverse complement strand
CGAATAATATTAACAGTCCTTCAATACAAAAGCGAAAACAACATGTAGTTTACGGAGAAAATATAATAATAAAATAGCACATAGCATCACTATACGTATACTTAATATGATTATTAAGCATATTAATAAATATTGCTTATACGCCCAGGATAGCAGGTCAAACTTATTTAAAATATTTATGTACATTGTACAATGTACAGTGTACAGTGTGCTTTAAAGTTCAATTAATTTGCTGAATGAGTTTTTTTTTTTTATTATATTTAATAATTTTGTTTTTTTTTTTTCATTTTAATTGTAATTGCCAATATATGTATACAAATGTGGTTAAATCACTGCGCCTTTATTATGGTTTATTTAGTTTTTATTATTTATTTTTATTTAAATATGTACGAATTTTTATCTGTATCAAGTACATAAGTATGTTTATATATACATATGTATATGGTGCATATTATGTATGTATGAATGTATATAACATATTTTTATTGATTTTTTTATTGCATTTAATTTCATTGCACATTTTTTGCATTTTTTATATTTATGTACATATAAATACATATTCATTTTATTTCGCTGTTTTTCATAAATAAATATTTGTTCCACTATACAGGCATACAAACAAACATACATATAAATGTTTACGGGTAGATTTGTATATAATATACGTCTATGTACGTACATATATGCAACATTTACATGAGCTTATAAGTGAGCTTATATGTAACCGTATGCATACATATATGTATGTATATGTACATTTATATTGTGTATGTATGTGTTGCACATAAGCCATGTAAAGTGAATGTCGAAATTATAAGGCCACTTACTTTTTTAACATTTTTTGAAATGATAATTTTCAATTGCTAACAAAGAAATGACGTAGAGTTACTGTCAGTTTCTCACTGTTGAAAGAACATAGCCGGCAATATTTGATGCCGTTTCTTAAGAAAAAACTCAAAAATCTAAAATCCCTAATGACTTTGTATAAATAGGAGTTTAATCGAGCAAAGGAGTTCGATCTGTTGTCACCCATATTTCTGACCAAAATCGATTTTTCTAATAAAAACCACAAAAATTTGAAATCCTTAATAACTTTGTAAATCAGCGTTTAATCGAGAAAAGGAACTCGATCTATGATCACTCATATTTCGTACCAAAAATCGATTTTTCATATGAAAAATCCTAAAATCTAAATTCTTTAATAAATTTGTAAATAAGCGTTTAATCGGGAAAACAAGCTCGATCTGTGATCACTCATATTTCGTACCAAAAATCGATTTTTCCTATGAAAAAACCAAAAATCTAAATTCTTTAATAAATTTGTAAATAAGCGTTTAATCGGGAAAACAAGCTCCATCTGTGATCTCCATCTCCATTTCGTACCAAAAGTCGATTTTTCATATGAAAAAACTCAAAAATCCAAAAATCATTAATAACTTTGTAAATAAGCGTTTAATCGGGAAAACAAGCTCAATCTGTGATCACTCATACCACAAGTCGATTTGGCATATGAAAAAACTTAAAAATCTAAAATCCTTAATAACTTTGTAAATAAGCGTTTAATCGGAAAAACAAGCTCGATCTGTGATCACTCATATTTCGTGCAATAAATCGATTTTTCATATGAAAAAACTCAAAAATCTAAAATCCTTAATAATTTTGTAAATAAGTTTTTAATCAAAAAAGGACCTCGATCTGTGATCACTCATTTCGTACCAAAAACCGATTTTTCATATGAAAAATTCTAAAATCCTTAATAACTTTGTAAATAAGCGTTTAATCAGGAAAACGATCTCGATCTGTGATCACTCATATTTCGTACCAAAAATTGATTTTTCATATGAAAAAACTCAAAAATCTAATTTCTTTAATAACTTTGTAAATAACCGTTTAATCGGGAAAACGAGCTGGATCTGTGATCACTCATATTTAGTACCAAAAATCGATTTTTCATATGAAAAATCCTAAAATCTAAAATCCTTAATAACTTTGTAAATAAGCTTTCAATCGGGAAAACGAGCTCGATCTGTGATCTGTGATCACTCACATTTTGTACCAAAAATCGATTTTTCATATGAAAAATCCTAAAATCTAAAATCCTTAATAACTTTGTAAATAAGCGTTTAATCGGGAAAACGAGCTCGATCTCTGATCACTCATATTTCGTACCAAAAATCGATTTTTCATATAAAAAAACTCAAAAATATAAAATCCTTAATAACTTTGTAAATAAGCGTTTAATCAAAAAAGGACCTCGTTCTGTGATCACTCATATTTCGTACCAAAAACCGATTTTTCATATGAAAAATCCTAAAATCCTTAATAACTTTGTAAATAAGCGATTAAACGGGAAAACGAGCTCGATCTGTGATCACTCATATTTCGTACCAAAAACGATTTTTAATATGAAAAATCTCAAAAAATCTAAAATCCTTAATAACTTTGTAAAGAAGCGTTTAATCGAGAAAACAAGCTCGATCTGTGATCACTCATATTTCGTATCAAAAATTGATTTTCCATATGAAAAAACAAAAAATCTAAATTCTTTAATAACTTTGTAACCAACCGTTTAATCAGGAAAACGAGCTCGATCTGTAATCACTCATATTTCGTACCAAAAATCGATTTTTCATATGGAAAAACTCAAAAATATAAAATCCTTAATAACTTTGTAAATAAGCGTTTATTCGGAAAAACAAGCTCGGTGTGTGATCACTCATATTTCCTACCAAAAATCGATTTTTCATATGAAAAAACAAAAAATCTAAATTCTTTAATAACTTTGTAAATTAGCGATTAAATGGGAAAACGAGCTCGATCTGTGATCACTCATATTTCGTACCAAAAACCGATTTTTCATATGAAAAAACTCAAAAATCTAAAATCCTTAATAACTTTGTAAATAAGCGATTAAATGGGAAAACGAGCTCGATCTATGATCACTCATATTTCGCACCAAAAATCAATTTTTCATATGAAAAATCCTAAAAACTAAATTCTTTAACAACTTTGTAAACAAGCGTTTAATCGGGAAAACGAGCTCGATCTGTGATCACTCATATTTCGTACCAAAAATCAATTTTTCATATGAAAAATCCTAAAAACTAAATTCTTTAATAACTTTGTAAATAAGCGATTAAATGGGAAAACGAGCTCGATCTATGATCACTCATATTTCGCACCAAAAATCAATTTTTCATATGAAAAATCCTAAAAACTAAATTCTTTAACAACTTTGTAAACAAGCGTTTAATCGGGAAAACAAGCTCGATCTGTGATCACTCATATTTCGTACCAAAAATCGATTTTTCATATGAAAAAACCAAAAAACTAAGTTTCTTAATAACTTTGTAAATAAGCGTCTAATCCGGAAAACAAGCTCGATCTGTGATCACTCATATTTCGTACCAAAAATCGATTTTTCATATGGAAAAACTCAAAAATATAAAATCCTTAATAACTTTGTAAATAAGCGTTTAATCGGGAAAACGAGCTCGATCTGTGATCACTCATATTTAGTACCAAAAATCGATTTTTCATATGAAAAAACCAAAGAACTTAATTCTTTAATAACTTTGTAAATAAGCGTTTAATTGGGAAAACGAGCTCGATTTGTGATCACTCATAGTTCGTACCAAAAATCGATTTTTCATATGAAAAAACCAAAAAACTAAATTCTTTAATAACTTTGTAAATAAGCGTTTAATCGGGAAAACGAGCTGGATCTGTGATCACTCATATTTAGTACCAAAAATCGATTTTTCATATGAAAAAACTTTAAAATCTAAAATCCTTAATAACTTTGTAAATAAGCGTTTAATTGTGAAAACGAGCTCGATCTGTGATCACTCATATTTCGTACCAAAAATTGTTTTTTCATATGAAAAAACCAAAAAACTTAATTCTTTAATAACTTTGTAAATAAGCGTTTAATCGGGAAAACAAGCTCGATCTGTGATCACTCATATTTCGTACCAAAAATCGATTTTTCATATGAAAAAACCAAAAAACTAAGTTTCTTAATAACTTTGTAAACAAGCGTTTAATAGGGCAAACTAGCTAGATCTGTGATCACTCATATTTCGTACCAAAAATCGATTTTTCATATGAAAAATCTCAAAAATCTAAATTCCTTAATAACTTTGTAAATAAGCGTTTAATCGGGAAAACGAGCTCGATCTGTGATCATTCATATTTCGTCCAAAAATCGATTTTTCATATGAAAAAACTCAAAAATCTTAAATCCTTAATAACTTTGTAAATAAACATTTATTCGGGAAAGCGAGCTCGATCTGTGATCACTCATATTTCCTACCAAAAATCGATTTTTCATACGAAAAAAATCAAAAATCTTAAATCCTTAATAACTTTGTAAATAAGCATTTATTCGGGAAAACGAGCTTGATCTGTGATCACTCATATTTCGTACCAAAAACCGATTTTCATATGAAAAACTTAAAAATCTAAAATCCTTAATAACTTTGTAAATAAGCGTTTTATCGGGAAAACGAGCTCGATCTGTGATCACTCATATTTCGTACCAAAAATCGGGTTTTCATATGAAAAAACCATAAATTTAAATTCTTGAATAACTTTGTAAACAAACGTTTAATCGGGAAAACGAGCTCGATCTGTGATCACTCATATTGCTTACCAAAAATCGATTTTTGGTGTGAAAAATCCTAAAATCTAAAATCCTTAATAACTTTGTAAATAAGCGTTTAATCGGCAAAACGAGCTCCATCTGTGATCACTAATATTTCGTACCAAAAATCGATTTTTCATATGAAAAATCCTAAAATCCTTAATAACTTTGTAAATAAGTGTTTAATAGGGAAAACGAGCTTGATCTATGATCACTCATATTTCGTACCAAAAACCGATTTTTCATATGGAAAAACTCAAAAATCTTAAATCCTTAATAACTTTGTAAATAAGCATTTATTCGGGAAAGCGAGCTCGATCTGTGATCACTCATATTTCGTACCAAAAATCGATTTTTCATATGAAAAAAACTCAAAAATCTAAAATCCTTAATAACTTTGCAAATAAGCGTTTAATCGGGAAAACTAGCTCAATCTGTGATCACTCATATTTCGTACCAAAATTCAATTTTTCAGATGGAAAATCCTAAAATCTAAAATCCTTAATAACTTTGTAAATAAGCGTTTAATCGGGAAAACAAGCTCGATCTGTGATCACTCATATTTCGTATCAAAAATTGATTTTTCATATGAAAAAACTAAAAATCTAAAATCTTTAATAACTTTGTAACCAAGCGTTTAACCGGGAAAACGAGCTAGATCTGTGATCACTCATATTTCGTACCAAAAATCGATTTTTCGTATGGAAGAACTCAAAAATAAAATCCTTAATAACTTTGTAAATAAGCGTTTAATCGGGAAAACGAGCTGGATCTGTGATCAATCATATTTCGTACCAAAAATCGATTTTTCATATGAAAAAACTCAAAAATCTAAAATCCTTAATAACTTTGTAAATAAGCGTTTAATCGGGAAAACAAGCTCGATCTGTGATCACTCATATCTCGTACCAAAAATCGATTTTTCATATGAAAAAACCAAAAATCTAAATTCTTTAATAACTTTGTAAATAAGCGTTTAATCGGGAAAACGAGCTCGATCTGTGATCACTCATATTTCGTACCAAAAATCGATTTTTGATATGAAAAAACTCAAAAATCTAGAATACTTAATAACTTTGTAAATAAGCGTTTAATCGGGAAAACGAGCTCGGTCTGTGATCACTCATATTTCTTACCAAAAATCGATTTTTCATATGAAAAAACTCAAAAAACTGAATTCTTTAGTAACCTTGTAAACCATAGTTTAATCGGGCAATCTTGCTCGATCTGTGATCACTCATATTTCGTACCAAAAACCGATTTTTCATATGAAAAATCCTAAAATCTAAAATCTTTAATAACTTTGTAAATAATCATTTAATCGGGAAAACGAGCACGATCTGTGATCACTCATATTTCGTACCAAAAGTCGATTTTTCATATGAAAACACCAAAAATTTCAAATCCTGAATAACTTTGTAAATAAGCGTTTAATCAGGGAAACGAGCTCGATCTGTGATCACTCATATTTCGTACCAAAAATCGATTTTTCATATGAAAAAACTAAAAAACTAAAATCCTTAATAACTTTGTAAATAAGCGTTTAATCGGCAAAACGAGCTCGATCTGTGATCACTCATATTTCGTACCAAAAATCGATTTTTCATATGAAAAAATCCTAAAATCTAAAATTCTTAATAACTTTGTAAATAAGCGTTTAATCGGGAAAACGAGCTCGATCTGTGATCACTCATATTTCGTACCAAAAATTGATTTTTCATATGAAAAATCCTAAAATCTAAAATCCTTAATAACTTTGTAAATAAGGCTTTAATCGGGAAAACGAGCACGATCTGTGATCACTCATATTTCGTACCAAAAGTCGATTTTTCATATGAAAACACCAAAAATTTAAAATCCTGAATAACTTTGTAAATAAGCGTTTAATCAGGGAAACGAGATCGATCTGTGATCACTCATATTTAAAAATCGATTTTTCATATGAAAAAACTAAAAAACTAAAATCCTTAATAACTTTGTAAATAAGCGTTTAATCGGCAAAACGAGCTCGATCTGTGATCATTCATATTTCGTACCAAAAATCGATTTTTCATATGAAAAAATCCTAAAATCTAAAATTCTTAATAACTTTGTAAATAAGCGTTTAATCGGGAAAATGAGCTCGATCTGTGATCAATCATATTTCGTACCAAAAATCGATTTTTCAGATGAAACATCCTAAAATCTAAAATCCTTAATAACTTTGTAAATAAGCATTTAATCGGGAAAACGAGCTCGATCTGTGATCACTCATATTTCGTACCAAAAATCGATTTTTCATATGAAAATACCAAAAAACTAAATTCTTTAATAACTTTGTAAACAAGCGTTTAATCGGGAAATGAGCTCGATCTGTGATCACTCATATTTCGTACCAAAAATCGGGTTTTCATATGAAAAAACCATAAATTTAAATTCTTTAATAACTTTGTAAACAAACGTTTAATCGGGAAAACGAGCTCGATCTGTGATCACTCATATTGCTTACCAAAAATCGATTTTTGGTGTGAAAAATCCTAAAATCTAAAATCCTTAATAACTTTGTAAATAAGCGTTTAATCGAGAAAACGAGCTCGATCTGTGATCACTCATATTGCGTACCAAAAATCAATTTTTCATATGAAAAAACCAAAAAACTAAATTCTTTAGTAACTTTGTAAATAAGCGTTTAATCGCGAAAACGAGCTCGATCTGTGATCACTCATATTGCGTACCAAAAATCAATTTTTCATACGAAAAAAGTCAAAAATCTAAAATCCTTAATAACTTTGTAAATAAGGGTTTAATCGGGAAAACGAGCTCGATCTGTGATCACTCATAATTCGTACCAAAAGTCGATTCATATGAAAAAGCTTAAAAATCTAAAATCCTTAATAACTTTGCAAATAAGCGTTTAATCGGGAAAACGAGCTCGGTCTGTGATCACTCATATTTCGTACCAAAAGTAGATTTTTCATATGAAAAAACTTAAAATATAAAATCCTTAATAACTTTGTAAATAAGCGTTTAATCGGGAAAACGAGCTCGATCTGTGATCACTCATAATTCGTACCAAAAGTCAAAACAAGCGTTTAATCGGGAAAACGAGCTGGATCTGTGATCACTCATATTTCGTACCAAAAATCAAGTTTTCATATCAAAAAACTCAAAAATCTAAAATCCTTAATTTCTTTGTAAATAAGCGTTTAATCGGGAAAACGAGCTCGATCTGTGATCACTCATATTTCGTACCAAAAATCGATTTTTCATAAGAAAAATCCTAAAATCTAAAATCCTTAATAACTTTGTAAATAAGCGTTTAATCGGGAAAACGAGCTCGATCTGTGATCACTCATATTTCGTACCAAAAATCGATTTTTCATATTATATTAAATTAAATGACTGTATAATTTTGACACTCATCTTATGTATAAAATTTGTTTTTATTGCTACTCTTGCCGCGCTATTGTATGCGTATGTGTCTTTATATACGTTTGACTGCCTGTATGTATCGAATATAGTATTTTATTTTTTGGATTATTTAACACTTTGACATTTTTTACACTTTATTTCCAGCTTTTTTTATATTCATATCGTATTGGGCGTTGGCCAAAGTAAATATTTTATATTTAACACAATACACATCACATACATAGGATAAGTGTGAGCTTAAAAGTAGCAGCGGTTAGAGATCGTTGAAGTGGCGGTTATTAAAAGTTCATTGCTATATTCATAAAGTCATAGCAATATGTGCTTAAGTAATGGAAATAATAATAATAAATTTTGGATTGGATTTTCTATTTATGCTGTTTTGTTTTCTAAAACAAAATATATTTTGTTGCCACAAAAACGGGAAAAACTAAGAAATTACTTATTTTTTTTACCAATAAACAAACACATTTAGTTTTAATAAAACATTTAACATGTTTTGTTTAGAATATTCCTAAAAAAAACTAAACCTGATATAAAACCCCAGTTCGGGGATTTTTAGTTTAATTTTGGGAATTTAAATTTCAATCAAATTTAATTCTTAAAATTAATTTTTAATACTTTTTAATGGTGAATTTACATAAATTTTTTTTAAAATTGGCTTAAATGATAGTTCCCCAGAGTGGGGATTTTTCAATTAGTTTTGGGAATTTAATTTTCAAACTGGATTTTATTTAAAATTAATTCCGAATATTTTTTATGATGAATTTGCATACAATTTTTAAATATTGGGTTAAATGCAGTTCCCGGGAATGGATATTTTTGGTTTAATTTTGGGAATTTAGTTTTTAAGCTGGATATTGTTTTTAAATTAATTCTGAATATTTTTTATTATGAATTTGTATAAAATTTTGAAATATTGGCTAAAATGAAAGTTTCCCAGTTCGGAGATTTTTAGTTTAATTTTGGGAATTTAAATTTCAAACACATTTAATTCTTAAAATTAAATTTTAATACTTTTTTATGGTGAATTTGCATAAAATTTTTAAAAATTGGCTTAAATGATAGTTCCCCAGAGTTGGGGATTTTTCAATTAGTTTTGGAAATTAAATTTTCAAAGTGGATTTTGTTTCAAAATTGATTCTGAATATTTTTAATGATGATTTTGTAGCAAATTTTTAAATATTGGGTTAAATGCAAGTTCCCCGGAATGGAAATTTTCACCGAAACTTAAATTGTCCACGATGTTGCCCATCTCCTTTAACGGCAAGTGCTATAGGTCGATGATTACCAACTTCTTTTGAACTGAATTGGATGATATAGACACCAACGACATGTGGTTTCAGCTCATGATGCCACATTTCACAATCTGCACTAGCGATTTGAAGGCAAGGTCATCTCGCGGCAAGGTAATATGAACTGTTTCTTTATTGTGGAGTTTTCTTTTCGCAGGTCTATATGAATAAGCCACAATTGCGTTCTCGTAAAGAGAACGAGTATCATTTCGCTGTGAACTGTTCTCATTCAATAGAATATCCCTGAAGTAGAGAGAAACCAGCATATGCAACATCTATATAGTCATAATCCTCCAGGATTATCGTCAGTGGCTACGGATAAATGAATAATTCTCTACTTATCTACTAAAAACCAGACTAGATCTCATCTGGAGTTGGGATGAATGCCCCTTTTGATTGTTCAAGAAGAACAAAAATATGATGTTTCTCTGAATTATAACTATTTAGCGATATAAATAGCAGGAATTCTCCAACACTGCTATTTACCTCCAACACAGCTGTTCGTATCGATCGATTCATTTTTGACACAGTTGACAAAATGTGGTAATTAAAATTTAAAATATACACAAAAGCATTTACTGTATTTTAACACTCACAAACACATACTCCCATTTAAACATTTACAAATACACTTACAATCATACATGTACAATAAATATTTTATTATACATTTACTTTATATATATTTTTTTTTTTTTTTTTTTTTTTGCAACAAAATTTCGTTAATTACTTTGGTCCCCTAAAAGTATTTCACAATTACTTACAAATATCTCAAATACACACACAATTCCTTCAAACATCTGACACACACACATGTTTACAAAGGGAAATTCTTGAAAATTGTAAGAAAGTTTTGATTATGACATTCAGTGCTAATGGCATTTTAACAAAAACCTTAAGAAAACAAAACAAAACACAACACTAAACATAAAACCGAATTGAATTGAACTGAACTAAACATAGTAGAAGATTTTTAGAAATGTGTCTTAGTAATATGATGTTGTTGGTCATTTAATTAATTTGAAATTTTTGGTTAAATGTAGTTTTTCTTCTTCTACGGGTTTAACTTTAGTAATTGTTGTTTAATACACAAGAAGGCAAACAGAAAAAATTCAATGTATTTAGGGGTTATTAGGCAATTTGTTAATATTTTGTAGGAAATGTAATTACAGTTTCTTGAGATTTGTGGGGAAAATCTTAAATTGATATATTAACTTATAGTAATACTTCAAACAGTTTACACAGCTATAGTTAAGTAATTTAAGGGGATTTGATAGGTTTTTTATAAAGTTAATCGCATGACAAATTTAAAATTTTGAATGTATACAAAATTTGTTGGACAAACAAAAGAAGCAATTCGAAAAACCAACTATCAATTAGACGCTGTTAAAACCCTAAACTTAATTTTTTGGAAGCAAAAGCTATTTGAGCGACCTTTCATACAATGATCGGCGATAATACTTACTGCAAATATCCAATGTCTCTATGTTCTTAGTTCTACTACTCGAGAGGTGCTTAGATATCCAATAAACAGTACACTGCACAGTGGTTAAGAAACTTTTTTTTGGATATAATTTGGTATCTTGGAAATTATTGGATATATTGTTACGTGTTAGGTATGAAGAAACCTACATATTTGTCAAAGGGGGCAAGCTTTGTGGTATTTCTGAAGAGTAAATAAAGGCCTTTTATATAAGTATTTGATACCGTTGAAAACATTATGACTTGAGGATTGATATTTTAGTAAAATTAAATAATTTTGTAAAATTTTGGGACTTAAAAACTAAACAAATATAATTTGGTGATTTTTCACGAATAAAAATATAAAATTTGACTTAATGTAAAATTTTAATAGTTAAAGATATCATAACAAAATTTGGAACCAATATAGACTCAAATGTCCTTAAATCAATGGCATTAGAATTTTTGACATTTTTTATTTTCACATACTGAAATTTCTAAAACGGGGAAAATGTGTGCTAAAAACTGATTTTTTCAGAAATCGTGTGATAGTAAAAACACTTAGTAAATATTTAAAAAACATATGGGGTTATACAAATATGGAGCTGTTTCGTGGATCTGTGCGTTGCCTTTTTAGAATTTTTTACTCAAACAGATTTTTTTTTTAAAAATGGCCAAGTTTGGATAGGTCTGGGGGGGTACCGTGAAATACCTCCCAAATGAAATAACTCCCCACGAAAAAATGAAATAACACCCAACAAATTTTCCATACAACTTGGGACTTATTTCATTATGAAACAACTCCTAACGCATAGGGAGTTATTTCATAATTTTTTGTTGGGAGTTATTTCATAATGCAATAACTCCCAATGAAACAATTCCCAATGAATTTTTTGTTGGGTTTTATTTCATTTTATTTTGGGAATTAGGAGTTATTTCACTGTATTGGGAGTTATTTAATTTTTGTTGGGTTCTACTTTGCAATAGTAGAACGCATAAATATAAAAAAATTGGCTTCACTCAGAAAAGTTTTTTGCATTGCCGACATTCGGCCGGGCGAAAAGGTTTTCTCCTCTGAGTGAAGCCAGTTTTTGACACATCCCAGAGGAGTAAAACTTTGCGCTACGCTATAGGCCCGCAATGCAAAAAATGTTTGATAGGCGAAGAATAATTTCACTTTTGTAGTTCGTTTTTTTAGATTGCATAAATAAATAGCTTTACATTGGGAATTATTTCATTTCTATTGGGATTTATTTCACTGGGAGTTATTTCGCTTTTTTGGGACTAATATTTTTAAAATTATGAAACCGCCGATTATTGGGAGTAATTTCATTTTACCCTTTGGTAGTTATTTCATATTTCAAGTTTGGGAATTATTTAATTTTTGAAGGGAATTATTTCATTGGGAGTTATTTCACTGGGAGTTATTTCATTTGGGAGCTATTTCACGATACCTCTGGGGGGTGATATGTCCGCTTAAGTGAGCCAAATTTTTCTTTACACGCTTTTGAATTAAGATATCTTTCCGGATCCTATAAAAATTCTAGATAGTCTCGAAGAAAAATTTTTTCTACAAAAGAAAAAATATATGAGCTTTTTTGGGAATAAACGTTAAAAGTAAGGCTCTTATTACAGGTTATAATTTTGAATGCATATAACTTTTTATAGGGAACAGATAACTGTTAGTAACTTCTTTTTATTTTATTTAGAATTTCATCGCCAATATAGCTGATATTTTAAAAATAAATTTCGACCCTCCGTAGGTCCACCATATCTAGAAAACCATAAAAAGATCGAGCTAAATTAAACAAAATCAATAAACCTGAATATCTCTTCAACTAATAGAGATAACCTACAATTGTATTTTGTAGACATTCTCAAGGACAATTTATATTTAAAATTTGAGCTCATTCGGATCATAAATGGATTTTTGGCGATTTTTTTAAAAAAGGTCCCCAATATCGCTAGGAACAAGCGTAAATCAACTCGAAATCACCTCTGCTCAAACCATGTGAAATTTTGTAACAATATCTCCTATAGTTCCCAAAAAGTTTCTATACCACTGTGCACTGATAGAAAAACCTTCATTCCAGACGTGAATTTCGTAATTGCATCAATTAATGAATCATTTCATTAAAAGTATTAATGAAGAATTTTTCATGGACTTTTATTTTTAGCTGTAATATGAAATTATTTCATTAATGGAATGAAATTAGTCATAAAATCAATGAAAATAGTTCATGAAAGCAATAAAACATGTTCATTGCACAAACGAATTTATTTTATTAATAACATGATATTGTTTCATTAATTCAATGATTTTGTTGCGTTAATTAGACTAAATTGTTTCATGGATTTAATGATAGATTTTCATGTGTTTTATGAATTTTGCAGACCAAGTAGATTTAGAAACGATTTTTTTTTTGGAAATAATTCTGTATCTCGGGAACTATTGGAAATATCACGTGATTAGAGCTGAGGCGTTTAAATTACGTTTGTTCAGCATACAATATATGAAAAAACGTACAAATTTTTCAAAGGGGCAAGGTTTGTGGAACTTCTGAGGAGTAAATAAAAGTTTTTTATACAAGTGCTTAATATTGGTTTAAACCTTCGCACTTGGATATTAAAATTTTAGTAATACTAAATAATTCTAAAATTTCTTGAGACGTTATTTACCTTAAAAACTAAAAAAAAATATATAATATGGTGATTTTCCATGAAGAAAAATATAAAATTTTTATTAACGTAAAATTTTAAAATCAAAGGCATTAGAAATTTTTAAATTTTTAATTTTTAAATATCGAAATTCCTAAAACGTTGAAAATATGTTCCAAAAACTGAGTTTTTTTAGAAAACTGTGTGATAGTAACAAATTATTTGCCAGTATTTAAGATACATATAGGGTTATACAAATATGGAGCTTTTTCGAGGATCGATGCTTTGCCTTTTTAGAATTTTTTATTCAAACCTATTTTTTTTATATATTGGCTAAGTTTGGATAGGTCTGGTGTGTGTTGTGTCCTTCTAAGTGAGCAAAATTTTACTTCACACACTTTTGCATTAAGTTCTATTTCCGAATCATTTAAAAACTATATATAGTCCAGAAGAAATTTGTTTCTACAAAAGAAAATTACGGCCCTTTTTACATGCTCCAAATTTGGATGCGTGTAACTTTTTATAGGGACGAGATAAATGTTACCAAGCTTTACTTATTTTATTTAGAATTTTATCACCAATATAGCTGATATTTTAAAAATAAATTTCGACCCTCCATATTCCCGCTATATCTAAAAAAAACATAAAAATATCTAGCAAAATTAAAAAAAAAAATAAATCAATAAACCTAAATATCTCTTCAACTAATAGACATAACCTACATATGTAAGAGTATTTTCTATAAATCTTCTAAAGGTCTATTTATATTTTAAATTTCAGCTCTTTAAGATTCTAAATGGATTTTTGGCGATTTTTTAAACAAATTTGAGACTCGAGGTGACCAACTTTTAGGGGCAACGCATTGACCCCCATTAGCTCCAGGAAGCTGACTAAACCTAAATCAACTCAAAGAGACCTCAGCGCCTACCATGTGAAATTTCGTAACAATATCTCTATTTGTTACCGAGATAACGAATAATTTCCAAAAAAAAAACATTTCCAAAGCCCTGTGCGCTCGGTCATATGTTGCAATAACTGTTAAAAAGTATTTAGAATGAAGTGGTTGTGAAGTTTTTCCTCAGCTTCTTTACAGTCTAGACCTTGCCCCGTCCGACTACTATTTGTTTCTATCGATGCAGAACTCTATCTCTGGGATTAGCTTCACTTTGGAACAGAGTGTCCGATATTGGCTTGATGTGCAGTTCTTTTGGCTAGAAATCTAACAATGATCAATATTTTGAATAAATTGATGTTGTACAAATGTTTCAAACTAAAAGCTAAAAATTTAAAAAAAAATCCCGCATTAATATAAATATAGATACAATACTAAGACTGTATTAGAAAAACAAATTGAAGCTATACTAAGATAATTTAAAGACCTGAGATGGAAGCTATACTTAAACTTTAAAAAGCCTGAGATTAAAGTAACACGAAGACCATATAAATGGCCACGATAGAAGCTATAATAAGAGAGTGTAAAGACCTAAAATTAAGGCAAAACTAAGACTATGTAAATGCCGGACATTGAAGAAACGATGAACCTTGTTAAAATGTGTTTTTTATTACTTTTTCATGTAACTCTAATCATTTATATTTGTTTGTTTTTTAAAGGATTTCAACTGTTTTTACCTCATTCTTTCTAAATTCAATATCTCAAGTCTATTATTTTCCCAAAACAAAAAATAAGACTTGATAGCCTTTTTTTATTTTTAAACATCTTGCTGGCATTTTTCATTTTTATGCGCTGCAACTTGTTGTTCTCATGTCTCAAAGTATTGACTTTAAATAGGATTTGGTTGAACTAAAAAAATTTTTGAATTTTCTCACGTTGCTATTTACTATTTTATTTGTTTTGTTTTTTCGAAAGTTTTTCATTTCAACTTGAGAAGAAAAGGTATGAATATTGTATTGTATTTGTGGATTGTTTTGTTTTGATATAAGATTTGTTTAAGGGAAGAAGGTGCTAATGACCAAAAAATATATTTCCAGTGCTAACAAAATTAAAAATTCCGACAATATCAAAATATATTCCATCAATAGAAATGCTAATTAAAGCATTGTTGAAAACAGTGGTTTAAAACTCGCACTAAATATCCTCTTCCTAAACTTAAAATAGTTGAGGTCAAAGGCCGTAATATGCTTCATGTCTGAAGTTATTACGAAACATATACCAAGCCTATTACTAAAACTATGATTTTACACCCTTCACCTTCGTGAGAAGGGTATATATAAGTTTGTCATTCCATTTGTAATTTCCACAATATAATTTTCCGACCCTATAAAGTATATATATTCTGAATCCTTATAGATAGCGCAGTCGATTAAGCCATGTCCGTCTGTCTGTCTTTATATCTGTAGATCCACAAATGGCTGAGATATGAGGAAAAAAACAGGCCAACCTCGATTTTTGACCTATATCTATCTGGATAACTAAGACATTAATATAGACATTATGGATATCTAATGATAGATATTTCAAAGACCTTTGCAACGACGTATATAAGACCATAGTAATTTGGACTTACAATGGGTCAAAATCGGAAAAAATATTTTTTAACCCGAATTTTTTTTCACCAAAAACAAAATATTTTTTTTAAATTTAAAAAAAGAAAATTTAAATTTAAAAAATTTTAAAATAACAATTCGAAAATTTTGTTTTCTAAAAAATGAAAAAAAACAACTTTGAAAAAAAAAATAAATTTTGTTTACCTAAAAATATTTAGAATTTGTATTTTGAAGCCGAATATAGCTCTTTTACTTGTTATTTCAGAGATTATATTGTTTTTTCAGAAAAAATTACTAAGCAGTAGCATCTGCTAAAACTGTCTATCTACAAATATACATCAAAACTTTGTAGTTATCCTCTTCTGTACGCTATTTAAAACTTCCTTTTCTTGCTAAACAAACCCCAACATTTCAAATTCAAATCAAATACAACAAAAACGTAAAAGATTTTGTGTGTGCTTTTTTTTCAAAGGTTAAACAAACGTAAAGCTTGAATTGTTGTACAAATAAACTTCGAACTGAATTTGATTATTTGCAAAGACAATATAAAACATCCAAAGGTAGGTCAAGTAAACAGATTTATATTACTTAGCACCTGTAAATTTATTTCCATCTACGATAGAAACAAATAGATAAAAGTTGGGAAAAAAAACCTCATTTTATTTTTCAATATTGTGGGGTTAGGTTTTATGCAAATGAAATTTAAATTTAACAAGACCATATTTACCATACTTAGGTTGTGTTATTTACAGCTTTGCAGTGAAAATTATTTGAAAATTTGTGCCTACTCCTAAGACGGAGGATTTAATTTATGGTTAGTGTCAATCGAAAAAGATTATTAGGGTAATATTGATGTCCTTTTTTGTTGGTTGTTGTTTAAGTATTTGTTAAGGTAAATAAATTTTAAGATAGATGGCTAAAAGGGTATGGCTAAAGTTTGTTAATAAGTATTTTTTGTTTTTCATGAGTTTTAATTTATGATAATGATTCAATTTAAACTTTGAGTATTGCTTGAATATAATTAATGGATTTATTTAAAATCATTTAACTTAATAAAAACTTTAGAAGTTCCTCTGATATTGTTTTGTTTAAAACTTTTCGCTGTTTCAAATGTTTGAGAATATTGTCGGTATTTAAACTATAACTATATCATCCCATCCCCTTTTCTCTACATAAGCCCATCATTAGTTTTGTATACCCACTTTCAAAAAAAACAATGTGTCTATTGAGTTTGCAAATCCATTTGTAACATATCAAGATATTGGTCATCAAACCAAAAACTATATATATTCTGGGTACTCATAAAATTCTAAGACAATCTAGCTATGTCCGTCTGTTTGTTGTTAGCACGATAAGGCCTCGAGTAAAGGACGCATAAGAGATGTTATTTTCCCCAAATATTTTTATTATACTTTTTGGTATTGAAAATTGGAGAGATCGGTCAAGTACGACCAGACTTATTGATCAAAATATGGACCCAAATGTGATATAGGGTGTGCTTAAAAATACGGATTTTTTTTATTTTTTATTTTTTTAGTTTGAAACATTTGTACAATATAAATTTATTCAAAGTATTGGCCATTGTTAGTTATGACCTTTTCTCAATTTTCTGGCAACATATGGATTCCGAGCCAAAGAACTACACATCTTCTGAGGCCAAAAACGAACCAAGCCAGTATAGGATACTCTGATCCAAAATTAACCATATCCCAAAGAGAGCGTTCTGCATCGATCGAAACAAATAGTAGTCGGACGTGGCACGATCGCGACTATAAAGTGGGTGATGCAAAACTTCTAAAACACTTCATTATAAATACTTTTTAACAGGTATTGCAACATGTAGCCTGGACGTTTTTCGGTCAATACTTGCTTCAAACAAATCAGTTGTGTTGGGTACAGGTTCCCTTTCATGTCCTGGTTAGATTTCAATAGTTCATAATATATAGGAGCCTTTTGCTCCCACCAAACACAGAAAATTACTTTAGCGCCATGAATGTTTGGTTTTGGAGTCGATTCGGCTGGTTGGCCGGGCTTCACATACGATCACTTACTGGATATCATTTTTCATCGCATGTAATGATTCGGTGGAAAAATTATTTACTTTTATGTCGTTCAAGCATCATATTCGGACATGCAAAATCGACTTTCAAGGTCTCTCGGCTTCAATTCGTATGGTATGAATCCAGCTGCTTGAAAACTTGTTGAAATTGCTGAGTTTGGTAACAATCTTCATGGAGTAACGTCTCCAATTTATGATCTTCAAACTTTTTTGGTTGGACACATTCACCCTAAGCATTGGTGAGCAATCGGTGTGCTTCAGCGGCACTTTTTATACCCTACACCACCATAGCGGGGAGGGTATAATGCGTTTGTGCAGATGTTTGTAACGCCCAAAAATATTAGTCTAACCACCCACCTTAAAGTATAACAATCGACTTAGAATCACTTTCTGAGTCGATTAAACGATGTCCGTCCGGCTGGCTGGCTGTCCATATAAACCTTGTGCGCAGAGTACAGGTTGTAATTTTGAAGATATTTCGATAAAATTTGGTCCCAAGGACCAAGCCTTTTGAAACTGACTGAAATCGATCCATTATTTCACCTAGCCCCCATACAAATGTCCTTCCGAAATTGGACTTTATGGGTCATAAATGTTTAATTTATAAATGTATCTCCACAAATTGCGCTCCAAATAAGTTTTATATAAACAAAATTCATGTTACCAAATTTTGTTACGATCGGTCCATAATTAGTAATAGCTCCCATATAGACCCGCTTCCGAAAATCACTTTAACGTGCATAAATCGCTTAAAAATGTTGGTAGACTCACAAAATTCAACATAGGAAACTTTCATATAGACACAAATCACACGACCTAATTTCATGGTGATCGGTCCATTATTGGTCATAGCCACCATATAAGACCCACTTCCGAAAATCACTCAAAAATATAAATTATTGAAAAATGTTTTTGCTCTTTTACTTAGTGTAGGGTATTATATGGTCGGGCTTGACCGACCATGCTTTCTTACTTGTTTTCTTATTAAAGAAGTAAAGCAAAACTTCCGGCATATGACGTTTTGTTGGCACAAAATTCGACATTTTCAAAACAAAAAAAAACTCTGTCGTTTAGAGTATAATGTTCAATGACTAAGTGAAAATATATGACAGATGTGTACCCTTCAAAATGATATATAATTTATTAGAAACATTAACCGCTTTCATAAGATACGCCATCTATTATAAATCCGACATTTTGAAGTCATAACGACAATATTTTAAACAAATTATTTGCTATCTTCTTTAAATTATAAAGCAGATAATACCATGACATTTTGCACACATTGGTCTTTTGTTAAAAGAAAAGCTCTATTGAAAATGGCAGGAATCGGTCCATAATTTTTCCCAGCCCCCATGAAAATTTTTTTTCCGGAATAGCAGTATCCATACAACACCAATCTTCTGGATTTTGTGTATATCCGTCTATATTTGATCATCAATGTACCTAATTTTATGAAGGACCACTTCCGATAAATATCTTTAACTAAATACAAATCTTGTAAATGTCGATATCGAACAAAAATTTTATTTTACACAGATTAGTTGTATTCAAAAATCAATCTTGTGGCGATCACACAGTGGTTTAGAAACTTTTTTTTTTTTTTTTGTAAATAACTCGGTGTCTCGTAAACTATTGGAGATATCGAACGAAATTTCACATGGTTAGAGCAGAGGTGTTTTCGAGTTACTTTGCAGTTATTCAACTTCTTAGGTGGAATTGGGGCCAGTGGGTTGCCCCCTAAAATTTGGTCACCTTTTGAGGGATTTTTCAAAAAATCAAAAATCCATTTATGATCTGAATCAACTAAAATTTATAATTGTACTCGAATAGATAGTCCTTAACAATATCTACGGTTACATGAATAGATTATCTCATTTAGTTCAAAAGATATTTAAGTACATTTATTTTTGTAATGTTTCTCGGTATTTCTTGGTTTTTTAGATATGGCGGGCCTACGAAGGCACGAACATTTTTTTTAAATAACAGCTATATTTACGATTAAATTCTGAATAAAAAAAAGGCTCGTCCTTATAAAAAGTTACACGCTTCCCAAAAAAGCCCTATATTTTTTCTTTTAAAGAAAAAAATTTTCTTCGGTACAATATATAGTTTTTATATGATACGGAATGATAACTTAATGCATTAGCATGTAAAATAAAATTTCACTCATTTAAGCGGGCATAGCCCCAAACCAAACCAAACATACTTGGCCAATTTAAAAAAAAATGGTTTAATTAAAAAATTCTAAAAACACAAGCATAGATCCTCGAATTAGCTCCATATTTATATAGCCCCAAATATTGCTTAAACTCACATACGAATTTCTTTACTGTCACACGGTAAATAACGTCACAGTGTGCACTATTAAAAAAAAAACTCAGTTTTTAGAATACATTTCCTTCGTTTTAGGAATTTGGGTATTTGAAAATAAAAACTGCAAGAATTCATTAATTTAGTACTTTGAACTATATTAGTTTTCAATTTGGTTATGATATCTTTAACCATTAAAATTGTACATTAATTCAAATGTTATATTTTTATTTATGAATAATCACCCTCTTATATTTTTTTAGTTTTTAAGGTGAATGACGTCTGAAAAAATTTCAAATTATTTAATTACTTTCTAATATCAATCCTCAAGTCCCAAGGATTTCATCCAATACCATGAAAAGCTTATATTTACTCTTCAAATCTCCAAAAAACTTGCCACCTTTGAAAAATAATTTTTTTCATATTTTTAATAACATAATCATTAGACTGTCCCTTAGAATTACATTTTTTGAAATGTTGAAACGGTACCCCCTGAAAACTTTGGTAATGACCTAAAATACTACCAAAAAAAATTTTAGCTTGTTTAACTGTTCCCTTAGTTTTGTTCGATTTAGTTTTTGAGATGCATTTACAAGGAGAAAAAATGCATTTTTTGTCACTTTTTTAAAAAATTTAGCTATTAAGTAATTCCTTTTACAATTTAGTTTAAAATAATCAAAATATGTACGTAATTGTCGTTCTAATGAGATATAAAAGACAAAAATTGGTTAAAAAATGTTAAAGTTATTAAAAAACTCGCCAGACCATTAACGTGTCTCAGGCTACTAGAACAACAAATGTAGGAACAAAATGAACATATTTTGTGAAATATTAAAACAAAAGTTTATTCTTACTTAATATATATCTACATTTACTTGTATATGAGTTTTTATCTTCATAGGATACGTTAACCTATTCACAGGTATAACCAAAAAAAAATATTTTTTTTAACGGCAGTTTCAAAACTCCAATTTCAAATTTTTAAAAATTTTGTTAAACAAATTTCAGAATTTGTTGATCATCACATGGGGATTTATTTACAACATAATAGGAAACAAAAATGTGAAAAAAATATGTCAATACCTCCAATAGTTTTTCCGTACCTGCGATATAAATTTAGAGATTTTCGAGAAAAACTAATTTTTTGTCCATATTTTGACTAATGAGCCCAATTTCCTTAGTGTTATTAATTCTAAGTAAAACCAATTCAGAAAAATATTAAAAAAAAACTGAAAAAAATACATTTTCCCCTTGTAAGTGCACCTCAAAACTAAATCGAAAGTCGGCACGGGCTGCCCATCTTAGAACAAGCAAAAAATTAGTTTGGTGGTATTTTAAGTCATTACGAAAGTTTTCAGAGGGTACCGTTTTAACATTTCAAAAAATTTAATTCTAAGGATTTCTGGCGATTCTTTAAAAAAGTCCGCCCTCGAATCTGAACAACTGCCAATCAACTCGAAAACATCTTAGCTCCAATTTTATGAAATTACGATATCTATACAATTCTCGAGATACCGAATTATTTCCAAAAACCGGCTTTTCCAAACCACTAATTTTCCGTAGCTCCCATATAAGATACATAGATATCAGTCCACAAAATTGTAAAACAATCGTCCCTTAATTGGTTATAGTTCCCATAAAATGCCCCACAAATTTGTTACAAACATGCATATGAGAGGAAAATAAATTTTTCTACAATATATCGTACCTTACCACTTCCAAATTTCTTTAATTTTAGAAACACGAGTTCTCTGTGCTAATACAAAATTTTAAGTTCCTTAAAATTTTTAAATTTGCTATGGTTTGGATTGTATTGAGGTTCAAAGATAGAATTTTATATAAGAATAGTGTAAAATTGTGCAGTTTAATTGGTATATAACCTTTTAACCTATCCATCTTATAGTGTCCATAGCAAAATGACAATAAAGCAACAAAAGTAATTATTACAAATTAAACATATGTAAATGTCAAGAGGATTTGTGATTTAAATTACATACCTTATTTGCATAAATTTTTAAATGCATATTTTAAAATTAATAATATTTTTCATAGTTTATTACAAAACAAAGACATATATATTTTTGCAAATAACATTAAATGTATTTTAGTTTATAGAAGAAACAAAAACTATGTATAAGAGTGTTTCATTGCCCCAGGGTGTTGTAAAATTTTTACAAATAACATAACATATAGCAAAATTAACACAAACTCATCAAATTGTTTATTTACACACAAAAACATGGTTAATATTAAATTATATATTTTTTTTTCTCTCAGCATAAATAAGATAATAAACAAAAGGTGAAATGCTTTAGGTACAATTGCTAGCAAAACGAATCATACATTTATTTTCTATATATATATGTATATACATTCATAATACTCATATGTATATTACGGTGGCCCTTATTTTACACTTTTGCTATTTTCGTTGCTCCCAAGATCTAAAAATGTTTTCCGTCATCTAAAAATCAAATGCTGAAAATTTTAGCAAAATGGGATAACGTTTAGATTTTATTTGAAGTTTTGAGTTACAGTAAAAATTGCAATATTTTCCAAAAAAAAAAAACAGCATATTTCAGCCAATATCACTGTCACTGTTCACTGTCTTAATGGTGTTTTTTGCTCTTTTTTGAAAGAAGGACAAAAAAGACCAATGCCTTGAGGATTTAGAGGGTTAACATTTTTTTCCCTTTATTTATTCCTCGGGGGAACATAGGGCTTCAACAACATATTTCCAACTTAATCTATTGTTCGCAATTATTTTTGCCTCATCCCATGATTTATTGATGTCAGCTAGTTCCTTCCTTACAGACCTACGCCACGTATTTTTGGGTCTTCCTCTTTGGCTGCTTCCTTGTGTGTTCCATTCCAGCGTCATTCTGGTTACATTATGTACTGTCTTTCTTAAGGTGTGACCTATCCATTTCCACTTTCTGCGTTTTATCTGTATGTGTATGGGCTCTTCTTTGGCCAAGATCCAGAGGTTTTCGTTTGTTATAGTGTTGGGCCAGTATATGCCACATATAATGCGAAGGCTTTTATTTATAAAAACTTGTAGCCGCTGCCTGATCGATTCACTGGTCAGCCATGTTTCACTTCCTTACAAAAGGATCGACTTGACACATGCGTTGAAAATACGGATCTTTGTTGTTCTCGTGATTTGTGGTACCCGCCATATATATTTTAGTCTGCCAAATGCACTTCTTGCTTTATTGAGCCTATTCGTGATGTCCTCGTTAATGCCACCGCTTGATGACATTTTGGTCACTAAGTAGCAGAAGCAGTCAACGTATTCTATTCGGTGATTGTCGATGGTGATATGAGCGTTGCTGCTGTTATGTAGGCGCATGGCGTAAGTCTTTTTTATATTTATTTCCAAGCCAACTCTTCTGGCTAACTTCACAAGATCGTTTGTTTTATCCTGCATGTCTGAAAGTTTATGTGAAAGAAGGCAAATATCATCTGCATATTCTAAATCTTCCAGATGTCTTTGAAAACTCCAAGAAATACCCCTTTTCTTCTTGCACAGTTCCTCCATAAAACAGTCCATTACCACAGCAAAGAGTAGTGGCAATAGAGGACAGCCCTGTCGGACGCCCATATTGGTCGTGAACGTATCACCATTGTGTAAAACCTGCAGTTCCGCGTTGGTGTACATAGCTTTGATTATTTGTATTATTTTATTTGGCACTCCTTTCCTATTTAGAGCTAACCATATAGCGTTTCTATTGACTACATCGAACGCTTTTTTAAAGTCAACGAAAACCATGTACAGTGGTGACTTCCATTCGATCGACTGTTCAATAATTATTCGAAGTGTATTTACCTGATCAACACAGCTACGATGTGGGCGAAACCCAGCCTGTTCGTCTCTAAGTCCAGCCTCTACAGTTTCCAACCTTTTTAAGAATTATTGTGGCTAATACCTGGTATATTGTATTGAGCAACGTAATACCCCTCCAGTTGTCACAATCTCTGAGGTCATCTTTCTTAGGTAGTTTTACTACATTACCTCTAGTCCACGAACAATTAATGTCTTCTGTTCTCCAGGCTTGTGCAATATACGGTTGTATGATGTTAGCTGCAATTTGAGTGTCTATTAAGAAAAGTTCTGGTGGAATTCCGTCTGCACCGCAAGTTTTGTTGCATTTAAGTTTGCCTATTGCGATTGCTGTCTCTGTGATAGTAGGCGGGTCACATGCGATTGATCTGTCTTGCTCTTGTGCGCTGCAGGGTAGTCCGAGTTCAGTTTCATTGCTGTTACTTAGATCTCTGAAATGTTCCATCCACCTTTTTGTTTGTTCCTCAGTGGTTGTAAGTAGAATTCCGTTGCGATCACGTACTGGTTGGTTTAATTTTGTTTTTTTGTTTGTGAGCCGATTTATTACCTGATGGAGTTCCCTGGTGTTGTTTGAACCTGCTGCCTTTTCGGCTTCATCTGCCAAGGATTCCATATACGAACGTTTGTCGCTCCCTGCCGCTCTCTTCACCTTTTTTGCCACATCTGCATATTGCTGCTTGATTTGTGGGTTGTTGGCCATTCGTATTTTTAACTTGTTTCGCTGTTCGATTAGTTGCCACGTTCCGTCTGTAATCCACGGTTTTCTATTGGCCCTTTGATTTTTGATTCATGATCTTGCACGTATTTTCCCACGATTGCTCTTCGTTATTGATTATTCTTTGAATGTACAATAATTTCATTTGTTCACTAACTTCTCGATCATTTAGCTTGGCAAGGTTAAAGTTTTTTCTACTGTCCTTGTTGTTTGTCTTGCGGGACTTGAGTTTTAGCCTCACATATGCGACCACAAGTTCGTGGTCCGAATCAATATCAGCTCCTCTTTTCGTACGTACGTCGCAGAAGGAAGAACGCCACCTCCTACTCACACAAATGTGGTCAATTTGGTTTCTCGCGTTGCCACTGGGTGAAGTCCATGTATATTTGTGTATATCCTTGTGTGGGTATATAGTTCCACCAATAACAAGTTGGAATGTTTGGCACAGTTCCACGAGTCTTTCTCCGTTCCTATTTCGGACTCCAATTCCGTTGGGTCCCATGATTTGTTCCACTCCATCATTGTCAATGCCTACTTTTGCATTGAAATCGCCCGTCAAAATTATCATGTCGCGTTTGGCAATTTTATTAAGTGTTGCACCCAGTTGTTCGTAAAATAGATCCTTCGTCTCGTCTTCTGCTTCTTCAGTGGGTGCATAGCACTGTACTAAGGTGACAAAATGTTTCACTTTACGGTAGAAACGCGCTGTTATTATGCGATCACAGATTAGGGTCCATGTCTGTAAGGTGTTTCTCATTCCCTTCGAGATTAATATACCCACACCACTTATGTAGTATCATATTACCATCTCCTGTGATCGTTTGCCCGCATCCTTCCCATCTCATTTCACTTATGCCCAGTATGTCCACTTTCACTTTCGACAATTGTCTCTCAAGTTGGGCAGTTCTAATGGTGCCATTTAACGTTCTAACATTCTATTGTCCAATGCATATCCTGTTTCGTGTGCCAAAGTTCGTTGTCCGAGTTCGTTCATTATTTTGATTTTCTCTTGTTGTAGTTTCGTTAATCAATATAATATTCAGATAGGCAGATGATTGGTCTGTCGTACTCTATTCTGGAGCTGGGGCTGCCAGCTTACCGCATCCAGACCTGCATGTGTGCTCTTAAGGCCGCCTCTAACATGAGGAACAGACGCCCACCAGTGGTCGCTCATTCTGAGGCAGTCACTACATGGATTTTAATTATGGGTGTCTGTTAACATATTCTACAAAAATGTTCTCACATAAATTTTATACCTAAAATGCAAGAATCACATGGTTTCTTATGCCGATTGACAATAAGAATGTGCCAGAGTTGGGACATTTTAACCCCCCTCAAATGAAATTCAGATGTAAACTTTCAAAACGTAGATACATGTATCTTTTTTTTTGTCTCCTCTATCAAAATTTATTGGTCGGACCTTGTAATTTTGGAAAAAAAATTAGATTTTGTTGTATTGATTCGTTCTTGGCCTCAAAAAGGAGCAGTTCTTTTTGCAGAAATCCATATTGTTACGAAATTGCTCTATCAATTTGAATTTGACGGTCTGTAACGACTGCTTGTAACATTCATCATGTTTACAATTTCCATCAGTAGAAGTTTTTACTTATCAACAATGTTTATAACACACAGTTGTTAACAATTGTTCGTAAGTATGGCAACATTAAGAAAGAACAGAAATAGAACATTCTAGTTTTTTCCGTTAAGATAATTCATGAAAGATGGCAAATTTTCAGCATTTGATTTCTCGAAAATCGGTAAATTGCTAAATAGGGGCTATCCTAATATACATTTAATATAAACTTTAAAATTTAATAAAGTTTTAACACTTCAACTCCCAACAATCACACGTACACACATGCAAACACATTCACACACCCTCCTAAGTTGAATCCTTTTTTTTTTGGGGTCGACAGGTTTAGGATGTCATTTGGTTTGGTGATATGGTCACGTTTAGTCGACAAATGGTTTTAATTTCACCTAAAGTGCTCATACATGTTGTGATGCCATCAGAAAGCAAAACATATAAAAATAGCTTTAGCAAAAAAAAATATATGTAGAAGTATTAAAACCTAGATAATAATATAAGTATAGTTGGCCACACTTGTGTGTGCATGCAATTTTAATTACATCTACTTCAAGTACAACTCGTAATAAAACAAAAACATGAACAACTACAAAAACAACATTCTGTTTTTACATTCCATATTAAATATTCAGGTTAAATATGTATGAATATGCGAATAACAGCAAAATATTATAACTATACGAGTTAAATATTCAAAATCATAAGTATTATTAACATCGTAAACAACAAGCTTTTTTTGTACTTAGTATTTATTCTGTTTTTTTTTTAAATTTGAAATTATTCCATGGAAATATTAAATTAGCTTAGGTATTTTATAATTGAAAAAGATTAAAAAACAAGAGGAGTTAACAAAAATAAATATTTTAATAATAGTATTTTACACTATGCTTAAATAAACCACTAGTGGTCAGAAAATATGGTTTGGTGTACAAAATTGAAAAAACATTTTTTAACCCCTGCAGGGTTAACCAGGGCTCTGGTTAATATGGGTTAAAGATGTCGAAGAAAAAAAATCATATTATTTTCATCATAGTACACAAATTTATATTAACAAAAAAATTACATTTACTTTGCTGTATTGGACAGTTTTGACCCGAGACATAAAATTTAATGTTGTATCTTATAAGGTTTGATAGTTATGTGCAGTTATGTATAAGTGAAATTTATTTATTTTTTTTAAATTTTTAAGACGTCATATTTTCGGACTGGTCAAAAAGTCTATCATTTGATAAACACTTACAATACATATTAACTTTGGTAAATTTCGTTTAAATCGGAGATGACAAATCTGATTGCTGTCCGCTATGAACATTTTGGATTTCAGTGAATTTATACATTTGTATACTGATTTCGTCATTCCGTTTGTAACATATCGAACAATTTGTCGTACAACCAAAAATTATGAGTCTTTATATCGAGCCCTTAGCGCCAAATTATCGTAAGCGACAAAACACAAATTTTACAGGAGAAGGTTTTTTTTGATTATTTTGAAATTTATACATAGAATTAAAAATGTTATGATGCGATATAATATAATTTCGTTCAAGCTATTTGTCTATTTCTCAAAAATATTTATAACTTTTGACAATTAAAAATTCATGTTTTTTATTGGACTTTTGCATAGATAAAAATTTATCGAAATGAAATAAATTTTTTATTTATAAATAGTTTTTAATGGAATTTCCCAGTTATGTAGATTTTGCTATTGAAAATGGAAAAATAAAAACGAATTTTGAAATTTGTTATCACCAATCCCGCAATTCCCAAAAGTGTTGAAAAATTCCAAAAATGCAAATTTTTAGTTTTTTGGATATAATATCCATAGCAGGGTCGGGGTTATCGGGACCCTTTACAAAATAATTAGAAACATATTGAGCCACCTATAATCGATTACTATATTTTGATATCGGATACGCGATTTGAGAATTTTTGCCCTAAAGTTTTATTTTACATAAAAAATAGATGTTTCTTGAAAGGACCTGGTCCCCTCGGTAACAACAATTTTGAAATTGGTTTTCCTTTAAAATATTTTATCAAAACTTAGCTTTCAGAAAGTAGAAATTCCTTATACATCCTCTTAGAAATTTTTTGCGATAACTTAAATAGAAATAAATTCTTTTTTCCCAAAAAAATAGCGAAAAATCGCTTTTTAAAAATTTTTGAAATTCAAATGCATATAACATTGGACTTAGTTATTATTTTTAAACAGTTCTTTTTCCATTTGATACATACATGTATTGTTACTCCAATAAAGGAAAACTGGAAAAAATCGGGAAATATTTGGATACGCTGTTATCAAAAAACTGGAGTAGGGTGGGTAAAAATGTTGAAAATTTAATTTTCAAATACGAATATCTCCTAAGCAATAATAGTACTCGATGAGAAGATTCTACATGTCTAATGTTTTTGAAATTGGAACTCAAACCAAGAAATAATATCGTTTTAAAAATGTAACATACCGGAGGTGTCCTACTTTGAGGGCCCTTGGTCGCGACCATAGCGGGCCCATGAGGTCCACGTTTAAAACTTAAACCCGACAACACTTCTTCTTTGCGCATGTGAAATTTCATTCAAACCAATCTAACCATTTAGAAGTTTTAGATTTATTTCCCTTAGATTTAGATTTATTTCCCTCTTTTTTTTCTATACCACTGTGTGTCGCTTACCATAAAATTTGTTTACTGCAAAATATAAACATTGACTTACGATAAAATTTTGCCCCCTATATTTTTGATGTTATTAACAATTTTGATATTCTGAGAACGCTAAAATTTTAATTTCTGCAATAAAACAAAAATTTTAAAAATGTCGCTTACGATAATTTGGTGCTAAGGTCTCGATATGATTGTATGACGATCTCACTCTATCCGCCTGACTGTCCGTCCGTCCGTCCGTGTGTCTTTTGATTACACTATAATGCACAAACGAAAAGAGCTAGCTGACTAAAATTGTCCACAAATACTCTTTGTTTATAAATTTTGTTTGGTATTGATAATATCGGTCCATGATTTCACTCACCCCCATACAAATATCCTCCCGGAATACTGTTTGAGCAGTTATAACTACGTTGATAATGCGGAATTCCTGATACAATTTTGCACAAATTAGTTCTAGGTAATCTGAAATTATACTGTAAGGTATGGAGAAAATCGGGCAACTCGGAAAATGACTTCAACATTCATAATTGTTTTATAATAATTAATATATCTGAAAAAACGCAATATATGAAAAAAAAAATTTAAAATTCTTGACAGTGGGCAAGGTTTGAGGAGTTGCGAAGAGAAAATATAAGCTTGTTATATAAGTATTTATTTGATATTGGTGAAAACCTTAGGACCTGAAGATTGATATTTTAGTAAAATTTTATAAATTTTTTCGGACGTTACTGTGACGTTATTTTCCCTGCGATAGTAAAAACAAACTTTGTACGTGTTTGAGCAAAACATATAAGGTTAAACAAATATGGAGCTTTTTCGAGGATCGGTGCTTTACGTTTTTAAAATCTTTTACTCAAAACTAAATTTTTTTTAAAAATTTCCCAAATTTGGATAGTTCTAAGGATGCCTAAGTCTGTTATATTTCCAGATCATATAAAAATTATATATAGTTTAATGGTGCGGGACATTTTCCAAATTGTAACAATTATTTTGAAACATCTGTACAATATAAATTAATCCAAAGTATTGACCTTTGTAAGCCTTGATCTTTTCAAATCTTTCTGGCAACATATAGATTCCGAGCCAAAAGAACTGCTCATCTTTTGTGACCAAGAACGAATCAAGCCAATTTCAGATACTCTGTTCCCAAGTGAAGCATGTCCCGTAGAGACTGTTATGTATCGATTAAAACAAATAGTAGTCGAACGGGCCACGTTTTGGACTATAAAACGGGCGAGGCAATAATTCCCAACAATTTCATTCTAACTTCTTTTTAACAGGTATTGCAACATGACCGAGCGTTGTCATGAAGGAATGTTATGGTTTCATGCCTGGCCGCATATTCTGGGCTTTCTTCGCCCAATACTCGCTTCAGGTACATTCTCCCAGTGATGGTCTGATCATATTACAGTAGCTCAATATAGATACGACCCTTTTTCTCCCACCAAATACAGATAATTATCTTAGCGCCATGGATATTTGGCTTTCGTGACGATTTCGCTGGTCGGACGAGCTTCAAATACGATCTTTTATGCTTCGGTTTATTGTAATGGCTCCATTTTTCATCGCAAGTAATGATCAGGTGCAAACATTATTATCTTTTAAATGGTTCAAGCATCATTTCGGTCATGCAAAATCGTTTTTCAAGGTCTATCGGCTTAAATTCGTATGGTAGCCAAGTTCACTGCTTTTGTATGAATCCTGCTGCTACCAAATGTTTTGAAATTACTGCTGGAGTAGCTTCCAATGATTTTGCAAGCTCTTTTTGAGTTTTACAATAATCTTCATGGAGTACTGCCTCCAATTCTTGATCGTCAAACTTTTTTGGCTGGCCTGGGCGATCCATCTCAGCCGTGTCAAAATCACCACTTCTGAACCGCACGAACCATCTATCGCACGTTGAAAGCGATATAACACATTCACCATAAGCGTGTGCTTCATCGACACTTTTTTTAGATCAAAGAAGTAAAGCAAAACTTTCCGCATATGATGATTCGTTGGTACAAAATTCGACATTTTCGAAGCAAAAAAATCGTTGTTGTTTACAATATAATGTTCAATAACTAACTGATAATAAATGACAGATATATATTCTGCAAAATGACATATCAGTCATTAAAACTGAAAACTGCGCTCAAAGTATACGCCTCATTTTTAAGAAAAACATGTGGACGTTTCTGAGAAAATCGTAAAAAATACATCCCTTTTTACATGTTTCAAATTTGAATGCATGTAACTTTTTATAGGGAAGAGATAACTTTATCGCAAACTCTGTAGGCGTGACATATGTAAAAAACGAAAAAAAAATATTGAGAAAAATTCAAAAAAAAATAAACCTAAATAGATATTGAACTAAAAGATATAACATACACATATAAGCGTACACGCAGAGAAAAAATATAGTTGGGCATGGTTACTGTAACCATTTCAATATTGTTACAAGTTTTTTAACTATATTATAGTCACAGTAACCATTTACATGATTGTGGTAACCATAATATGGTTAATTTATGATTCACATGATTGTATCAACCATATATATGGTTACAGTAAACAAGTATATGTTTGTGACAACCATTTATATGATGAAGGACTTATCATATTATGTTGCTCTCGGCTTAAAGCTTATCATAATCTGAGAACTACATATTATGATAAAATTATTCATCATAAATATGGTTGCCACAAACATATATTTGTTTACTGTAACCATATATATGGTTGGACCAACTTTGACGGGCCCCATTTACGCCTACGAAGTTCAACAACTGTAAACACCTCAGCTCAAATATTGTGAGCTATATCTCTATTATGTGGTAAATTAAATGTTGGATTGATTCAACACTAAATTTTTTTTAAATATTGCTCATTCACACAAACTGTGGAATCTCTAAACGAAATTCGATTTTGCTCCAATTTTTAGCATTTGGTTTTAAGATGACTTGCCTAACATAACATCAAATTTTACTTATTAGTTGAAAACTTATTTAGCAGTGTAATTTTTATTATTAAATTAAATGTTGATAAATATATCGCATAAATTGCAAAGCATTGTTTAAATAAAGATAATTATGTGCTTAATTTCCATATAAAAAAGCAATTTTAGTCTTCACCAAATAATACTTTAAGAAAATATTATTCTACTATTAATTTTCATTCAAATTATAATCTTGTGCTTTCCCTACAATAACAATAAATTCAAAAAAATTACTTCCTTCCTCCCCCATAAAAACACAATATGTATTATTATTATTCCCGCTTATCACAGCTTTCCAATCCGTAACATTGTCAAGAAAAACCCATACAATTTAATTGAATAAAATAATTTATGTAATTTTGCCTTAATGTATGATTTATTAAGCACGACAACAGCTCTACACAAAAAACACAACTGTAAATATCATTCCACATCATAAGGGAATCTAAAAACAAACACCAGAAGACCAAAAAAAAAAGAACAAAATAATTCGGTGAACAAAAAATCCCCAAAAAAAAGCAACTTAGAACAAATAAAAAAAAAAAATTGTTCATAAAATATGTTGAATATATTAGAGGAAAAGACCATATAATCAAATTTTACAATACCAATTTCCCTTATGTAGAAACACACAAATACATACAAAAAAAAAAACAAGTAAGAAAGTATGGTCGGTCAAGCCCGACCATATAATACCCTACACTAAATAAAAGAGCAAAAACATTTTTCTTTTAAAATTTCAATAATTTATATTTCTGAGTGATTTTCGGAAGTGGGCCTTATATGGGGGCTATGACCAATTATGGACCGATCACCATGAAATTAGGTCGTGTGATTTATGTCTATATGAAAGTTATTTATGTTGAATTTTCTGAGTATACCAACATTTTTAAGCGATTTATGCACGTTAAAGTGATTTTCGAAAGCGGGTCTATATGGGAGCTATGCCTAATTATGGACCGATCGTAACAAAATTTGGTGACATGAATTTTGTACATATAAAACTTATTTGGAGCGCAATTTGTGGAGATATATTTATAAATTAAACATTTATGACCGATAAAGTCCAATTTCGGAAGGACATTTGAATGGGGGCTAGGTGAAATAATGGACCGATTTCAGCTAGTTTCAATAGGCTTGGTCCTTGGGCTGAAAAAATAATATGTACCAAATTTGATCGAAATATCTTCAAAATTGCGACCTGTACTCTGCGCACAAGGTTTACATGGACAGCCAGCCAGCCGACCAGACGGACGGACGGACATCGTTTAATCGACTCAGAAAGTGATTCTAAGTCGATCGGTATAATTTAAGGTGGGTGTTAGACTAAAATTTTTTGGCGTTACAAACATCTGCACAAACGCATTATACCCTCCCCACTATGGTGGTGTAGGGTATAAATATAATAAACCAAAACCCACACAGAGACACTCTCTCACATGCACGCACAACTACACTAAAACAAAAACTCATATACATTTACACATAGATACATATGTATGCATTAGGCGGGCCCAAAAAAAACTTGTGGATGTCTCCATCTAGCCATGTCCCTTCGTCGGTCCTTCTGTCTGTCTGTGAAAACACGATAGGGCCCAAACGAAAGTAGCTAGCTGTCTGAAATTTACAAATATTCTCTGTTAATAAGGTTTGTTTGGTATTGAAAATGGGCAATATCAGTCCATGATTTGACCTAGCTGATTGAGCAGTCATAAATATGTTCATTATACGACAATCCCGACTTTTGTGAGAATTTGTCCATAATTGAGCCTACCCCCTATATAACCCCCATATCAGAAAAATATTGATGGTGGGTATAAAAGATTCGGCACAGCCAAATATAACCCTCTTACTTGTTATCATTTGATCCAGCTCAGCGAATACTGACGTCAAAACAAATATTTTGAGAAAAGTTTTTCTCAAGCAGACTAAAATTTAAAATTAGTTGGGAACATCGATCTCATTTTACTCTATATAAATGGGGCCACCCTAATATACATATGTAGCTATTAAGTATAAGAACGAAGTAAAGAAACACCAGTTGCTTTTTGCATTGGCAACACTTATGGTTGCCAACAAAGTGTTGCTGCTACTGCTGCTACTACAGCAACAACCATAGCTATCTATATATGCAAAGCAATAGAATTGTGGTTGAAATGGTTAGAAAACTTTTCAAATTGTTTATAAACTCATACTCAAACGAAAGAAACGATATGAAATGGTACAAAAAAAAAACAACAATAAGAACCGAAAATAGCAAAAAAAAAAAATATGAAAATATGTTAAACATTAGACACACAAACAAAACACATGTAAACTCACACACATCCTATGTTCTCTGAATATCTAGAAAAACCAACAAAAATACTCAATCACACACAGATACCCTCACTTATACACACACACACATCTACTGTCGTCTGTCATTTTGGTTTGGTGAGATAAAGTGGTTGTAAAGGAAACAGCAGAGGACATAAAAAACACACCAACAAACCATCCAACCAGTTACAAGTGAATATTTTGATTGAAAAACTTTTCAATCTTTGGTAATTTTTCAAAATGTAAATTTGACAACTTTTTCTCTCGTTTTCATTCTCCTGGTTATAGCTGGCTGTATAAATGTAGAAAACAAATAACCAACAGTATAAATGTTTAAAGTTGCAAATATTTGGTCAAATTAATCAAAAAAGATAATCTTTCTTCTCTGTTTATTTCTATCCATTGTTTTTTTTTTGGAGTTGTAAATCCCAAAAACTTTTTGATGCAAAAAAAAAATATAAAAAAGAAAATGATTTTTAAATATGTAACCAATATTTAGCAATTGGAAGAAAGTTGCTAAGGAATTTGTTTTAAATAGAATTGTTTAAGAAGTTTTTGCTGTAATATGTATTTTTAATAATTTGCAAAACTGTTTATAGTTTAGAAAATTGATAACATGTTAACATTAAGAGTATTCTGAATTAATAGTTTACTGATAGCAAAGTAATTTTTAATAAAAACAATTAAGAGTGTTATATTCGGGGGTGCCAAATCTTGTATACCCACCATCAATACGTGACAATAAAATATTTTTCCTGATAGGGATAGGATAGGGTAAATTTTATGCAATTTATGACAGCTCATGGAACGATATTGCCTATTTTCAACACCAGATAAACCTTATCATCAGACAGTATTTGTGAACAATTTGAGCAAGCTAGATTATTTCTTTTGGTCCCTATCGTGTTTTCAACAGACAGACAGACGGACGGACATAGCTAGATCGCCTTGGAAAAGGTACAATTATACCTTATTAATTTTTAAATTGCCAGAACTTTTTCTCCATAAGCAAAATATATCTGAAGTGCTGTGACATCTCCAAAATTTTTGTTATGGCAGATGTTTCTGCAGATGTTTGTAACGCCCAAAAATATTAGTCTAACACCCACCTTAAAGTCACTTTCTGAGTCAATTAAACGATGTCCGTCCGTCCGTCTGGTTGGCTGGCTGTCCATGTAAAACTTGTGCGCAGAGTACAGGTCGCACTTTTGAAGATATTTCGATCAAATTTGGTACATATTATTTTTTCGGCCCAAGGACCAAGCCTATTGAAAATGGCTGATATCGGTCCATTATTTCACTTAGCCCCCATACAAATGTCCTTCCGAAATTGGACTTTATCGGTCATAAATCTTTAATTTATATATGTATCTCCACAAATTCCTCTCCAAATAAGTTTTATATATACCAAATTCATGTCACAAAATATTATTACGATCGGTCCATAATTAGTCATATCTCCCATATAGACCCGCTTCTGAAAATCACTTTAACGTGCTTAAATCACTTAAAAATGTTGGTATACTCACAAAATTCAACATAAATAACTTTCATATAGACATAAATCACACGACCTAATTTTATGGTGATCGGTACATAATTGGTCATACACTGAGGGAAAAACGACGTTGCAAAATCGACAACGGTTGGTGTCATTTTGACAACCAAATCCAGTGACGACATACAACTCCGAATGGAAATTTATAGTTTTTATATTTATGTTTTATATGTATTGTATTAAAAAAAAATTAAAAAATAAAGAAATTGTTATTTATATTAATTACCAAAAAAATAGAAAGGAAAAATTGTCAGGTGTCAAATCGTACACAAACGGTATCAAGTCTATAATTTTTGGTGTCAAATTGACAACGGTCTGGTGTCAAATTGTACACAAACGGTGACAAATTGTCAACGGTCTGTTATAAAATCGTACACGAACGTTGTCAAATGGTGTCATTTTTTCGTTGTCAAATTGACACCGTTCGTTTACAATTTGTACACATACGGGGTTGATACACTATTGACACCGAATGGTGTCAAATTGTACACGGATGTGTTCATTTTTTCGCTGGGTGTAGCTCCCATATAAGTCGCACTTCCGAAAATCACTCACGAATATAAATTATTGATATTTTAAAAGAAAAATATTTTTACTCATTTACTTGGTGTAGGGTATTATATGGTCGGGCTCGACCGACCATACTTTCTTACTTGTTTTTATTTTTAATTTGTTAAACAAAATTGATGCTATTGTAGGTAATAAGTCAAAGTATTATTTAACAAATAAAATTTAGCTGCAAGTATTTGCAAGTTACCCTACGTTCGGCAAAAAAAAATTAATTTTTTTGATAACTACCTTGCAAAAATACTTACTAGAAGGTTTACGGAGCATTTCTTTTTGCTTGTAATTTACATGAAATAACATGAAATAAATGTGGTGTTTATACATTTATATATAGCAATATACAGTAAACTCTCGAAAACGAGAACTAAGGTAGAGCTACACAAATACGTATTTGTTGAATGCACTCTAACATCGCCATATTGCATTTCACCATTGTAAATTTGTTCATTTTTAATAAATTTTTAATTATATACCCTAAAAATATCAAAACAGAATCTTTTAATAAATTAGAAAATTCATTTAATTTTTTTTTTCGTATGAAATGACGCCATATTAGGTCGGCCATTTTGAATTTGCAAATTCTGATAATGGATTCGTAATCAGCGACCCCAAAAAGCCCCATATACAAATTTGTGGATCATTTTGTACTATTTTCGACTTTTGGCCGGACAAAGGTACATTTGGCCGCACTGCCCAGCCAGCCATTACTCCATGAATATTGTTTTCAAACTCAATAAGAGCTTGCAAGCTAGTATTCTTGCAAATGAATTTAAGCCGACAGACCTTGAAAGACTATTTTACATGTCCGAAATGCTCGTATGTGAAGGCCGGGCTACCAGCCGATTCGATGCCTATATGTATTTGGTGGGACCAAAATGCTGAAATCTGGCCAGACATGAAACCATAAGACTACTATTTGTTTCGAACGATGCAGAACGCTCTCTCTGTGACACGATCCACTTCAGAACAGAGTATCCGAAATTGGCTTGATAAAATCTTGGCGAAATCCATATATTCCCAGAAAGATGGGAAAAGGTCATACCTAACAATGGCCATTACTAAATTTATATTGTACAAATGTTTCAAAACTAAGGCTAAAACTTTGAAAAAATCCTGCATTTTTATACCCTACACCACCATAGTGGGGAGGGTATTATGCGTTTGTGCAGATGTTTGTAACGCCCAAAAATATTAGTCTAACACCCACCTTAAAGTATACCGATCGACTTAGAATCACTTTCTGAGTCGATGTCCGTCCGTCCGTCTGGTTGGCTGGCTGGCTGGCTGTCCATGTAAACCTTGTGCGCAGAGTACAAGTCTCAATTTTGAAGATATTTCGATCAAATTTGGTACATATTATTTTTTCGGCCCAAGGACGAAGCCTATTGAAACTGGCTGAAATCGGTCCATTATTTCGCCTAGCCCCCATACAAATGTCCTCCCGAAATTGGACTTTATCGGTCATAAATCTTTAATTTATATATGTATCTCCACAAATTCCGCTCCAAATAAGTTTTATATATACAAAATTCATGTCACCAAATTTTGTTACGATCGGTCCATAATTAGTCATAGCTCCCATATAGACCCGCTTCCGAAAATCACTTTAACGTGCATAAATCGCTTAAAAATGTTGGTATACACACAAAATTCAACATAGTTAACTTTAATATAGACATAAATCACACGACCTAATTTCATGGTGATCGGTCCATAATTGGTCATAGCTCCCATATAAGACCCACTTCCGAAAATCAGTCACGAATATAAATTATTGAAATTTTAAAAGAAAAATGTTTTTGCTCTTTTACTTAGTGTAGGGTATTATATGGTCGGGCTTGACCGACCATACTTTCTTACTTGTTTTTAAATTGCAAAAACTTTTTTTCCATAAGCAAAAGATATCTGAAGTGCTGTGACATCTCCAAAATTTTAGTTACGGTTAATTTTATGAAATATTAGAAAACGATGCTGATTTCTTCGCTTATAAAACAATAAGCCCTAGTTGTCTTTGTAACCTTATAAGGCTGAAAGGGTAAATTTGTACATTCATATATTTTGTAAGAATTGGAGCCATTACTCCATGAATATTGTTTTCAAACTCAACAAGAGCTTGCAAATTCATTGCAAGCTAGGATTCTTGCAAAAATAGGGATATTGGGTACCATACTAATTGAAGCCGTATGTGAAGGGCGGGCAACCAGCCGAATCGATACCTATATGTATTTAGTGGGACCAAAAGGCTGAAATCTGGCCAGACATGAAACCATAAGATTCCATCATGACAACGCTCGGCCACATTATGCAATACCTGTTAAAATTATTTAGAAAGAGGAGGCAGCGAAGTTTTGACGTCTTATAGTGCAGACCTTGTCCCGTCCGACTAGTATTTGTTTCGAACTACGCAGAACGCTCTCTCTGTGACATGACCCACTTTAGAACAGAGTATCCGAAATTGGCTTGATAAAATCTTGGCGAAATCCATATATTCCCAGAAAGATGAGAAAAGGTCATAGCTAACAATGGCCATTACTAAATTTATATTGTACAAATGTTTCAAAACTAAGGCTAAAACTTTGAAAAAATTCTGCATTTTTAAGGCATATATCCGATAATTATCTGTAATTTCAGAATTTTTGGGAACAATAATTCATGCTGATAGTTTGTTTTGTCAAATCACCATGGACGAATATAGCGTTCAATAACTTGTGCAAATGATAAACTAATTTTATACAAATGGTTGTTCTGATCGGGAAATATTCCGATCGCTTCCTCCATTTTACGGTGAGACCCATTTCTGGAAAATACCAATCCACACGAGATCCAAGAGTGTCCAATGCATCCCGAAAAAGTTATTGTTTATTGCGGATATTGGATTGGTGTTGTCATTCCTATTTCTTTGAGAACGACGCAAACTGGAGCCCGTAGAACAAGTGAGGTGCAACAATCAAAAATGTATCATATTTTACAGGAAATTATCCAAGAATTTCAAATATGCTACACTTATTACAATCAGAGTTTTGGTTCAGAAGATATAGACCTTCAAAGTTGACTGATTTTGTAGTTTTCAGAAAAACAAACCATTTTTATGTAATTTGGTACGCTTTCAGATACAATATCTCAAAAACTAGGTAATGGATCATTATTATTTTTGATTCTATTGATAACACAGATTGCTTCACAAAGATTGAGCTTTCTCCAAAATAATCGAAAGGTTATACTCACTCAAAAACAGTTTATTTGTTCCGATATATATGAATATCACTCGTATCAGTTCCGTTTGGAAATTATTTTATAAAGAAAAAATTTTACCTATTTCTTAAATTAACATTTACAAAGTGTTTAACCATGTGTTTAACCCAACCCAAAAATCCTGCTAATTAAGTTCAATATACTCAATGATGCGCAAATTTCAAGTAGTTAATTCTTTAAACTAAGTTGAACTTAATTTTAAAATTTCATTAACAAAAACTGCTGTTTCCTTTATCTGTATTTGTCCTGTGAATAAAAAAAATAAATAAAGAAAAATACTTACTCCTAAATAATGTTCCCAATATACAAAAGTTTTTCATCTTATTTTTTAACTTTTAGATAAAGCAGACCAATTTAACGCATATGTTCACATTTTATTTATGAAACCACAGTCAACAATAAAATACAAAATTAAATTTATTTCAACAATTGCCAAGTATTTTCTTTTATCAAATAAAATCATAAAAAACATTTGACGCTTCACACACACTCACTCACAAACACACAAAAAGCAAAAACACCGAGCGGGAAAACGATGATGTAAAGAGGCCTTCCTGAAGGCCTTATTTTGCAGACACAAGGTCACCTAGCCTTATTGCAAAATGGTTTCAAATTTATACGGCTTGTCATTGGGGGCCACTGTTTTGCATACTCGTTGCTGTTAGAGGTCAGATAGAATGCCTTCTTAAGAAGGCATATTAAAAGCCCTTCTTATGAAGTCATATTAGAAGGTCTGCCATTGAAGGCCAATAAGGAAACCTTCAGCGTAATGTCTCACAGAATGTCTATATAGGAACTGAAAATTAAAATCTAATTGTAGGTCTTCAGGAGCAAACATTTTAAAAAGTTTATTCTTAATTAATCGAGCATAAAACCTAAAGTATTGTCTTTAAAGTATCACATTTTAATTCCGATATAAACATTTGAAAAAGATTTCGGTCATATGGCCACCGCGGCTGTTCTTGACGAAGCGCATTCTGGACGTCCAACTTTGGGCCCCTTTTTCGAGTATTTCTGGCCATATGTCATGAATAACACGAAAAATGTGGACCTACAAGGCATCAATTGTTGCTAGTTTATCAGCATAAACCAGGGACTTCACGTGACCCCACAGGAAATAACGAGAGGTGTTAAATCGCACGACATTGGAGGCCAATTGACAGATCCATATCTCGAAATAAAGTTACTACCAAAATTTTATTTCAATAAATCGATGGTTGTGGCTGTCGTATGGCACGTACCGCCATCCTGTCATCCCTATTTTCAAACAAAAAATCAATGATCATGTTGCGGTAACGATCTCCATTAACCGTAACACGAGATCCGGTTTCATTTTTGAAGAAATAAGGTTGATAATCTCACCAGTTGTAATGGAGTCTATGGGGACTGTTGTGGATTGGTTATTCTAGCAGAGTAGAATAAGAATCGGAAGGCAGAGTGGAATGAGAATCGGATCATACAGGACTTTTAAAAGGCCAACAGAGCGAAGGCCCATAAATATATCCCGCTGGGCACACATACTCAAACACATACAAGTACCCGAAAAAACAACAACACTTACTTGAGTGTGTTTGTAGATGTGTTAAGGTCCAAGGAATAAGAACTTGTGAAACTGACATGAAAGAAAACTAGAAAAAAAAACATTAAATGATTGGACATGTTTGCAGTGGTGCCACTGCCATTGCCGCAGCCACTATATACACATGCGTTCATACATACAAACAAACATACAATATAAACTTTTAGTTGAAAATTAAATATTATTTACTTACACTCGTACTTACCGGATACCACTTTACTTTAGATTCCTACTCACTTAGTTACACTCTTACTTACTTATCCATATCATCAAGAGTAAGGATAGTTTTTACTTACACATTCCTAGTTTCTTGTATTATTTTATTTTATACTTCTGGTATTTTATTATCAATATATGTAGAAGAATAAGAAAATATCAACTTTGCAGAAAAAAAGAAAAATATTACAAGTAGTTTAGTTTAAGTTTAGTTTCCGAGTCATCTTGTTCGGTTCTCACGTTTATACACACAGGGGACAGTTGTTAAACATAAATTTTAGTATCATTGTAATAGAAAATAAATAAATGTACTCATATATGTATACCAAGTAGATTAATGCATTCACTTAGAAATTTATCTACATATGTATAACACTAAAACATTCATAAAATTAAAGGCTTGTTTAGATAAGCTGTTTTACTTTATTTAATTTTCAAATTTTCAAAAAAAGGAAACTTGTAGAGATACAAATAGTTGGTTTTTTACTAAAACTAATGACATCAATGAATTGTTTTTCCTGAATTTCTCATATAATTCCTAAAGTTTACGTAACCCTACTAGAGAAATAGGACGAGGAATTAAACTAACTAGAGCATGTCTTAATCGAATCAGCTGTGTTCGCAACCTTTGTAGCCACATTGCTTTTTATAGAGCTGTTAAAAATTGTATTAAGAATTGGACGTGTCAAACTATTTTGAGGAAATTCTTCCAATTCACCATGAGTGGTATTGTCATTCCGTTTGTAATTTCCAAATTTTTCATTTCGGACCCCATAAAGTATATCGTTTTAGATAGCGAAGTCGATATAGATACATATGCCCGTCTGTTAAAATCAAATTTTCTATTTTAAATTGGTAAAACTGGCTGAGCAAAAAAAACACTACTATATAGGTTTTTGAGGCATCCACGATCTGTTCTTGTCTTACTTTTTTGATAACACAGCCCTAAGTGACCAAAAAACACCATAGAGTCATAAAGATTTGGAAAACATCAATTTTTTAAAGATATAGCAATTGATGTGATTTCGAACAAAAACTAAGAACAGCAAGGTTAAGTAGAAAATAGTGGAAATAAAAGCTTAAAAAGAAGGACATACATAGGATACAGTGATGGATCAATTGCTGAGAAAAATCAAATAAATAAATTATTGCTGATTAGAGAATCTGTGATATGATTGGTCGTATCTTCATACGCCGTTATGGACTCAATGAATATATGAAGGATAGACTGTCGTAGTACAAAATTTCCACTTTGTTGAGGTGATGTCTCAATAACGATCCATCTATCAACATAAACGTTCATAGTATTTGAGGAAATAAGGTTCTATCTCTGTTCGTATCTAGAATTTTTGTAGATTTACATAAACTAAGCTCCACTGACAATAGGGACATGAAATTAGAAGCCAGAAATCAATTATATGAACCTTCTCTTTCCAGGGTACCATCTTATTAAAACTCTCGGGGTATTATCAGGGACGTATGAAGATGGTTCTATACATTTTGATGCTTACTGCGGTCTTAGGGACTTATGTAGTCCTAGCGACCGATCTTTTTGAGACAGGCTTCGACAATTATTATTGACTCATTCATGGGAATAATTAGCCTTTCTGTAGCATTCAACTTGAAGCTCAACATACTATCCAGAATGATACAAATACCTTGGTATCATTCCCCATAGTATATTGCGCTTCTCTTGGTAAGCTCTTGGCCTTGTTCAAAACTATGCTAAGTCAGCTGTCATTTATTTCCTGGTGTAAAGAAGAAGTACTGTTTTGATGGAATTTGTAAGAAGAGCACGTTTCCCAAACATCAAATATCAGCACTAACCCAATATACTAGGGTGATCGATTCTTCGACATTTTTTAGAAAACGGTTTTCGGTTTCTTCGAAAAATAGCAATTTGATATAAACCGGTTTCGGTTTTTTAATAATAACCGGTTAACCGGTTTTTTTTGTCAATATATTAAAACGACGAGAACTAAGAAGAAAAAAAGTTTTTTTTATTAAAATAATAGTTATCAAAACAGAAACGGTTCATGGAAAAACATAAAACAAACAAGTAAGAGAGCTAGCTATATTCGGCTGTGCCGAATCTTATATACTCTTCACCGAATTATACTTCAAAATACAAATTTTAAATATTTTTAGATAAACAAAATTAATTTTTTTTTCAAAGTTGTTTTTTTAATTTTTTGAAAATTTTTTTTTTTTTGGAATTGTTTAATTTTTAAATTTTTTTTTTTGTGAAAAAAATAATCGGTTTAAAAAATATTTTTTCCGATTTGACCCATTGTAGGTCCAACTTACTATGGTCTTATATACGTCGTTGCAAAGGTCATTGAAATATCTATCATTAGATATCCATATTGTCTATATTAATGAAAAAATTGCCATTTGTGGACCGATTTTGCTGATTTTAAATAGGAAACTTCTCGAAAGCATGTCCGACAGAATTATTGAAGATTTGGATCCCGAAAATATCTGGGGTCTTCAGAAAATTGATTTCAGCAGACGGACATGGCTTAATCGACTGCGCTATCTATAAGAAGCCAGAATATGCATATATACTTTATAGGGTCAGAAAATTATATTGTGGAAATTACAAACGGAATGACAACTTATATATACCCTTCTCACGTAGGTGAAGAGTATGATAAGAGATCATATAATTATGATAATGAATATACATTTTTAAAACGCTTAAATACTTTTTAGTTCTAATTTTGATTACTTCTTTTAACCTTCACAAGGTTTTCAGGACAAATTTGAGTGAATGGATGATATTTTTAAAATTTTATTTAATTTAAAATGTCAACAACCACGTTAGATTTTTAGAAAAACAAACTGGCAAACAAATTATGTATAAAATTGTTTGTACTTAAGGTCTTTGGTTCATATTTGACCTGGAGCAAAAATGTTAAATTTTTGTTACACACAATGAATTTATTTTTGGTATTTTATGACTTTTATTTAATTTCAAAAGTCAACAGCTACGATAGGTTTAAAAAAAAAATTGGCAAAAAAAAATCTGATTTGTATTTGGCTCAAATTTGATCCGAAGATCGAAGATTTGAAGACCCTATGAAGATTAAAATAATCTCTTAGGAATAAAACACAGTTTTTAGTTAACAAAGCATTGAGTAAGTTTTCAAGCTTTCCAGATCGCTTGTGACATTTGTCTAAATATAAAAAGTCTTCTAAAATAGTTTGAGTATTAGCTTTAAAAAAAAGTTTTTTAGATTTTCAATATTTTTTAAAGTTTTTAATATACTAAATTTATAAAAACACACTTTTAGACAAAAAACCGGCTATTCGAGAAGAAAAACCCGGTTTCTTCGAAATTCGAAATGTGAGATTTTCAAAAAAACCGAAACGGACTTTATCCAAAAACCCGGTTATAACCGGTTATTAAAAACCGGGTCGATCATACTACAATATACTCTCCCCACTATGGGGACGCTATAATCGCAATTGAATACGGGAAAAGTCAAATGAAGGCATATTTAATAGTTTTCTTCTTAGATTCATTAATTTCCAAACAAACGTACAAATTACAAGAAAAAATGCAGGATATACCACAAAAAACGCTAGATTTACTATTTTTTCAAATTCCAAGTGAAGGATAGGTTGATGACGATGATTATGGCGATGCTGATTGTGGACATGAAGAAATCATCTTAATAATGATAATAAAGACAAGACCAAGTTCACAAAATGACTTTAATTAAATATTTAAATTTTTAAACTCATTCCTACATTGTTATTTAACTATATGGGGGATTTCACGTCAAGTGAACAAACTTTTTAAACCGATGACCGATTTTTTTTCGAAAGATTGAAGACATAACTATCTAAACTATTTGGGACACATTTTGCTAAGACAATAGGTAATAAGTTACATGGATGGGAAAAAACACCTACTTGCCCAAAATGTCAAATTTTGACCCCATCTATCTCAGTGAGTTCTCCACCGATCTTGTCGAAAAATTGTGTCTGAATTACTATCCAATTTGTTAGCATAAATTCATATTAATTTAGATTTTTGTGCTAGCTTCATTAGTTCTTTCCAAAATTCTTTCAAAACATAAAAATTTTCTAAAGTTCAAAATTGAGAAAGAATTTTGGAAAATACGAAAAGCGACCTCCCGAATGGACCTAATGCAGTGTCTAACACTTTCTTCACAAAATTTGATTTGTATATTAAGTTTAGGAACCAGGTGCAAAAAGATGAAGAGTGCCTCAGGGCACTGTTGCCGGTTTAGGTTGTAAAAACAATAAGATGTAAACTTTAATTATGATACGATTTTAATATAACTTTAGTTTATAATATAGCATATTTATTCATTTGTGGCTTTCAGTTCCAAAGTTACAACAGAAATTGAACATTGTTTCCGAAAAACAAAAAAGCGCGTAACACGTTGCAATATTCATTCCCGAAATTGTAGCTTTTTACGAACTTTTATTTATCTACAAAACATTTTTTATCGGCAAAGTATAACACTCTTACTTGTTTACGATATCCATTACAATCATATATTCGAAATATATACGAAAGTAATTACTGATAGGTTAGTTGAGAGTTATTTTTGAATTTTAAAAAACTCGATCATATTTGAGGAGCCGCAGAACAAAAGGTACTTTTTCGCACATTTAAAATTTTTGGGAAAATGAGTTTTATTTATTTCGCCCCCTTAAAAAACTGAATGAACCTTGAAATGGTAACAAGGTTCTTACTTATCAATAGATACATCTAACTGCCATAAGTCACCACATTAAATGTTAAGGATGTTTGATATAAACCCATTTTAATATCGGAAAAAGAACCTTTTGTTAAAAAATACAGAAAAAAATTACGTCTTGTTAAAAACAAAATTAAATAGTATGTTTTTTATGCGTTTTTTTAACGATAATATTTTAAATGTTGTACGTTTTGTTAAGCACAAATTTTTTTAGAACTTACTTAGTACAAAAATTTTGCAGACTTGATTGTTTCTAGAAGATTTCAACCCAAATATTATAAAAATACCAAAAAAACAATTTTTGAAAAGATGCGAAAAAGCACCTTTTGTTCTGCGGCTCCTCATTTATAGCTTTCATAATTTCTTCTTATGAATTCATTCAGTTTAAATATTTTATTTTAAAAGTTTAAATATTTCCACTTAAATCCTTTCCTCCTTAAATCCTTTTTTTCTCGCTTCTCTCTTATTTGGCTTATTAAGCAATTTTAGAGTAAAACAATCACATACATTTTTACATTCATACGTACGTAAATGGTGTGTGCATGTATCCATTTTGGAAATTCCCAGCTGAATGTTGGATTAAATGTATACAGAATGAACAAAATAAAAAAAAAAAATTACATGATAAAAGAATTTATAAAGTTTTGGTGCTTTTTTCCTGGTTTATTTGTTTGTTTTTTTTTGTACTTATATGGTGAACATAAAACAAATTAATACTTTACTCTACGACTGCTACGATTACTAAAAGCAACGACCAGAAAATGGAAAAACAAAAAAAAAACACCATATAAATACGGATATTAAAAAAGGAGAAATGTAATTTGAAGAAAAGAGTAATTATAGGGATTTTTCGTTATATTTTGGTGGATTAAAATTAAATAAATATAAAAATTTTTGTTGTGGAAATAGGAGGCTAGCAAAGAAAAATTCTAGTTTAAGTATGTGTGCATTAACCCGTCAGGGGAGGTGAGATTTTAAAATTAAACTTCTCTTATTATGAAATAGAAATGGAAAATATAAAGCGTGACCGAGAAAAAATGTATAATTTATTTCTTATTTGGATTATAACCTTCGATATCGAGCATGGAAATCTAGTTAAATTTCGCTCAGAGATTCTGATAACCATAATTTGAGAGCAACATATTAAAATGTAACTGTTCATAATGTAAATAATTGCCGCAATCATATACTGGCTTGCAAATACCATATATATGATTGCAGCAGTCAGTTCAGTGGAAACTGAACCATATAAATGATTACAGTGCTCATAATATTGTTGAATAAGTGCTGATCATGATAAAACATGCCTATGATCATATCGCATTTATATCTTTTCTCTGGGAGTAAATTAATTTGAAATATAGGTACTACTTGTAATTCATTGATCTAAACCATTGGTAGGCAAATGGAGGCATTTAATTTGTGTGCATGTATGGGTAGAAAATAAAATATCCGCAACAACATCAAGCAACTGAATGAAATGTGTGTATTTTTATGCTCTATTACTCTCTTTGGTTCACATTCGGGTTGTGTACGTGTAAATTCACGAAAATCATCGTAACCTGAGCAATATGAACGCCTACCATGCAGTACGCCCGCGGGCACCGTCTATGTGTGAGTTTCTTATACATGTAAAATCGAAATTAAAAAACGAACATGAGTTATTTTACAAGTGTTGCCAGTGAAAGATATTTTCATAAGAAATTTGGTTCAGTGAACACACATCGTAACTCTAGAATACGAAGCAAATCTATTGTCGTGAGAGTTTGGTTAACAATGATCTAACCATTGAAAAATTACTGAATATATTAAGTTTTTTACTTCTACTTTCACAATGGGTTAAAGGTGTAGAGCAAAAAAAAAATCACAAAAATATATTAATATTATTTTCGACGTTACTTGTATATATTTTTTCTAATTATGTACATATTTGGGATTATTTTTTCTGACACATAAATTATGACTTTCCTACAAATAAGGATGTTTTGGTTGCATTAAGAAGAACGAGAGAAAGAAAAAAAAAAACCTTTTTAGATTTTGTTTATGGTGAAAATTATACGAATCTACTTAATTTGCCTTCATTCTTTCTGCTGATGTTTCAACTAATTTTTTTTTTTTTTTTTTGTTTTGTACTTTTACATACATATATTTTTCAGTTTCCATTTTCTCTCTCTCTCTTTGTTTTTGTACGCACGAAATATTTTTTATAATTATTTCTTTATATTATTTTTTTCATTTGGTTTTTCGTAAAGTGTTTGTTGATATTGCCATGAGCAGAAATCGTAATAAACAGGATTAATTATTTTAAAACTCAAGGAGTTGTTATACTAGTAGATGCAGTAATATTATAACCAAATTAAGGAGTTTATACGCAAATACTTGGTTTTGTGTTATAAAAGCTTTAAATGATGGTAGTTTTTAAAATAAAGGCATATTTGTTAAAGAGATCGAAAGATAGTTAGTGACTAAATTGCAAATTGTACCAAATGGCAACTAAAACGTAGAGATTATATCAGAGCATCAGATAATTGGTTGCAAGTTAGGTTGCAATAGTTTCCAAGAAAAGCACAATGATAGTCAAAATGAAGATTAATTCCGAGAGGCCTTATAATAGGTTTTTTATAAGTACGACAGAACTTTTGTAAAATTGTAAAAAATAACACAAAAAAGTAGATTTTAATCAAACAATTTTTTTGGGTCATTTAATCGAGCATTGCTGGCCATATATCCTTAACAACAAGAGCAATGATGGCCTACAAGGTGTCAGTCAATTGTTGCTAGTTTATCAGCCTAAATCAGTGACTTCACGTGGCTCCGCAGGAAATAACGAGAGGTGTCAAATCACACGACCTTGGAGACCAATTGACGGGTCCACTTCTCAAAATCAAGTTATCGTAAAATTTTGATTTCAATAAATCGATGGTTGTGGTCGTCGTATGCCTCGTAGCTCTATCCTCTTGAAACCACATCTCGTCCGGATCAATGTGAAACAAAAATCATTGATCTTGTGCGGTAACGATCTTAATTGACGATAACTCGAGTTCCGGCTTCATTTTTGAAGAAATAAGGTCCGATGATGCCACCAGCGTGTAACACCAAAGGGAGTATTTTTCTGGATGTAATGGAGACTGTAGGCTTTTTTTAACATTTCATAAGAGGTTGGCCAAAAATACCCTTTCAGCTTGATTACCAATGCAAATTAAATTAAATTCTGTAAAATTCAATGATTGAAGCTGAAATTGGAATCTGTAAAGATCTAGAATTGAAGCTGATATTTGATCTAAGATAGAAAGAGAAATTAGATTCTGTAAAGACCTAAGGTTTAAACTAAATTTGTAAAGGGTGTTTTTGGATAGAACTTGGAATTGTGAAAAATAACACACATAAGTAAATTTTAATAAAAACAAGTAAGTGAGCTATATTCGGCTGTGCCGAATCTTATATACCCTTCACCAAAGTATACTTTAAAATAATTTTTTTAAATATTTTTAGGTAAACAAAAAAATTATATTTTTTTTTAATTGTTTTTCAAAAATTTTTTTTTCGAAATTGTTTTTTTAATTTTTTTTAAAAAAAGTTTTTTTTCAAATTTTTTTAAAAAATTACAAAAAATGATGAAAAAAATTCGGGTCAAAAAATATTTTTTTTTTAATTGTTTTTCAAAATTTTTTTTTTCGAAATTGTTTTTTAATTTTTTTTAAAAAAAGTTTTTTTTTTCAAATTTGTTTAAAAAATTACAGAAAATGATGAAAAAAATTCGGGTCAAAAAATATTTTTCCCGATTTTGACCCATTGTAGGTCCAACTTACTATAGCCTTAACTACATCGTTGCAATGGACTTTGAAATATCTATCATTAGATATCCATATTGTCTATATTATTGACTTAGTAATCCATATATAGATCAAAAATAGGTCAAAAATCGAGGTTGCCCGGTTTTTAGCTCATATCTCCGTTATTTATGGACGGATTTTGGTGATTTTAAATAGAAAACTTCTCGAAAGCATGTCTGACAGAATTATTGAAGATTTGGATCCCGAAGTTATCTGGGGTCTTCAGAAAATTGATTTCAACTAACAGATGGACAGACAGACAGACGGACATGACTTAATCGACTCCGCTATCTATAAGGATCCAGAATATATATACTTTATAGGGTCGGAAATGAAAAATGTAGAAATTACAAACGGAATGACAAACTTATATATACCCTTCTCACGAAGGTGAAGAGTATAAAAATGTTTTTATTCGAAAGATAAATACATGGCATAAACATTTGAAAATAATTTCCAGCATATGGCCATCGCTTGCGGCTGTTCTTGACGAAGCGTATAATGGACTTAAATTTTTTTTTGAAAAATAAGGTCTGATGATGTCACCAGCGTGTAAAACGCACCAATGTAATGGAGTCTGTTGTGGATTGGTTTTACTCTATATGTGGCAATTTTGTTTATTAACAAACCCGTAAAAGCATTAATCTCCTTCTAATGATTTGTCACAGTATACTGATCATAAATATCAAAAAGTGAGCACGGTATAACAGTTAACCCTTTCGTTAATTATATCGGGTTTAAAAAAAAAACACCCTTTACATCAACTTGGTATTAAATAAATCACACGATGTTGGCAATTTTTAAAGACATCGGTCATAACCACTTTAAGATATCATTAAATTAGTATTTCATGTATTTTGAAAATATTTTGTTCTAATAAATGATATCAATATTGTAAACCACCTTAATATTGTTTTGTTTGTTTAACTCCCGCTTAAATTTAACTATATTAAAAATCACAATATTATTCTCTATTTAAAAATTCCTTTCTTCATTAAAAACACTCTATATATGTATGTGTTTAAAATGGCCACAATACAGTATCCCTCATAAATATGTAAAATTAATTTATTACATAAATTATTATTGTAGTTATTCTATGTAATTTATTTTCGCCTTGTAATATTGTGTTATGTAATGTAATATAATATAATGTTATGTAATTTATTTTAGTTCAACAAACGTGTCATTTATGAGTTTCGAAATTTATATTGAAACACTGTTTTATGAACACATACACACACACACACTCGCATAAACATATAGAAATTTTCAAATCAAAATATAACAAATTCAACACAATATAAAAACAGAAATAACTATATTTACACAATTACATAGAATAAATAAATAATCTATTGCTGATGTTTTACGCAGATATACTATACACACCGCATACATACATTTGTATATAATATAGACATACATATATTTACATACATTAGTATATTAGGAGGGACCCAAAAATGCCAAGTAAAACAAATTTTACAACTTTTTGATATTGTAAAACTCCTAAGTTTATTAATTCAGTTTTGTTTTCAAAAAATCATTCCAAACTAAACTTAATTGGGAACATTGACAAATCCATTTATGTTTCCCATAGAAATGGGGCTCTTCTAAGGTACATACGAATATAAACTCTTTCAATAATATTATAATCATAAAATTTTATTACATTAATTTGCATAAAAATTGTCACAAACACATACATTCACACAGTTTTATTACAAAATATTATCATAAAATAGTGAAATATTTTAACACGTTAACATGCTATAGTACTGTATATATAAATATATATGTATATATTCGTGTGTATTTACATACATAGATACAATATAAAATTACATGTAGATATGTTTATGTAAAGGGTCTGCAAATAGGGACTTTGACAGTTGATAGCGACCATATAGTCAAATCAAATTCCAATCCTATTAATATTTTGATACAATTTTTTGTTTTAGAAACGCAATAAACATGTGATAAAATCTATATTTATTAACAAAACTCAAAAAAAATTTCCAAAGTTTTTTTTGTCATTCTACATAACAAAGAGTAAAAACACTTGTCAAAATTTGAGCGAAAATCCCGAAACTGGCATTTTTTAGAATTTTGCCCATAGGGTCCACATTTGCTTCGGGTCTAGGAAAATACTTTGGGCATAAATAGGGAACACAAAAAGGTGGCCCAAAGTAGAAAATAGGTCAACTTCCGAAGTTCAAAATGTCCGAAAAATAGGACATGTTTTTTATACCAACATTTTCTCCATAAAGATACCTTACAGAAAAACATACAATTGTTATATCGAGGGTTTATATTCAAATAGTGCTATACGTCATTTTCTCGAAAATGAGGTTTTTATAGCAACGTATTCCTTGACAAATTTGTCATCTGTCATTTAAATTAAAAAAAAAAAATTCAATGGTTTTTTTCATAAAAAGAGTTTTTTATAAAATTAGACACGAACCGGATGATATACGTCTAAAACTATAAATTAAATGGAGAAAAACTGCGTTTTCAGATTTTCATTTCGTGATTCTGTTTCATATTAAAAGAACTTCAAATTTTCAGAGGAGTAAATTTTTTAAAACATGTTTTATCATCCTACTTTGCCAAATTTGATGTCAAATGATCAAGAAGGGTTGTCAAATATTTCGTATTATTTTGATTTTATCCTGTCAGGATCAAATTATGTTAAAAATGTCCTTTCAAGTTTTTATCCTTGAATATCCTTTTAGATTTCCAATAATTTTTTTTCAAAAAAATAGTGAGTTAGAGATCCATATATTGAATACCACATGCCAAAATTTCATTCTTCTCTCTTCACTACTTAAGTGTTAAATAATATTTTAAATTTGCATTATTTGATTTTTTATATTTTATTTTAATATTTCATTCGAAAAAATATAACAAAAACCGTTTTGAAAAGAAACGAAGAATACTTTTTAATAAACAAGTAAAATGGTATAGTCGGGCAAGCCCGATCAAAAAACAAAATGAAGTCAATACAGCCTACATTTGAAACGTTTTGGAGTATGTCCTGAGAAAGTAAGCAAATTTTTTTAAAGACTCACGTAGCACAGCTTCCTACATAAAGAAATTCTGTGGAAAATTCTGTGAAGCTGATTAGCTTTATGTATAAACTTTCTTACAACTACGAAGTTCTTCACGTATGTAAAATTATGTCCTATTCAACTAAGCAAATAATAAAAACTCGTGTTATAGGGCCCATACACTACACCATCATGAATGTGCAATCAAGTGATTGTGACAGCTGATTGGCCGTGTATGAGCTTGTAGTGTGATTGTACCAGCTGCTGGTGCTTTACCAAAAATAGTTTAATATTTTTTTGATTGTACCAGTATGGTTGAATCGAGTGTTGTAAAATTAGTTCATAAAAGTTAAATAAAACCTAGCTTTCCTTTGTTTTCTAGCAAATTTCTTTATCCAAACGCGTTTTTTTTAGTCCTTTTTCGTTTTAGGATAATAGCAATAATAAATGCATTACAAGTTTAACAACCTTTTCCACACAATTTTTGGTAAAAAATTTATTTTGTACCAGCATGCTGGTTGTAGTGTGTGTGTCCAGCTTAATTTCACAATCACTTGATGGCACACATTAGAATCGAAAAAACTTCAACCTACATACTAACATATGTAGGATTTAGACGTTGTTTTTAAATAACATTGTAAAATAAACTTTAGTTATTACTCTTATAGTTAACGAAAAAATAAGCTCTCCTATAAAATGTAGATTTTCCTTATAGCACTATTTGAATATAAACCCTCGATATTTTATGAATTTTTAAATTGAAAATCTTTTATTTTTAGATCCATAACTGATATTGCTGATCTTTTGTATATTATTGGAAATTTAGCTATCTTACTAACAAATAAAATCGAATCCATTCGGTCCAAAAGTACGCGCTACAATTTTAAAAAAGGTGACCAAGGTATGGCAAAATGTTTAAATTTTCATTTTTAAATGCCTACAACTCAGAAATTATAAGTGATAAATAGCACACGCAATCATGTTTTTTCAATACCTAAATCTTTGAAATCGGATGTCAAACAAAAAAATAGCACGTGTTTAAAAATTTAACTTTGAGCCCCATTGCGCTGCCTCTGGAGCATTTGTAGGGTCCATTTTAGTAACTTAAACTCGAACATTCCTTGTATACGCCTACGTCAAATCGGACCCGATAGGACAAGCCGTTTAGAAATGCCAGATTTATTTAGACGTTAGTAAGGCTATCTCCGTCAACGGTGAGTGCTATATGTTTATAATTATCAATTTATTTTGGCTTGAATATAGACACCAACGACATGTGTTTTCAACAAGACAATCTGCACGAGCGATTTGAGGGCATGTTTATCTCAAGTGGAGGTGATGACTGGCCACCAAGGTCATTCGATTTGATCCCGTTAGACATTTTCTTGTGGGGTCTTATTGCGAATAAGCCACAAATCACAGAGGCCTGATTTATTTGTCAGATTAATGGAAAATTGGACATTTCATATAATGTCATCGATAGGCCTTTCAAACGAATAAAACAGTTTGATGACATCTCACACACACTTTGTTTTATTTAAATTTAACGAGTGACCCCTTATAAGCTATTGTATATATTAGCCAATAGTACTGGTCATTAGATTAGGGTTTGAAGTTTTCACATAATTACCATTCAGCCAGTTCAAAAGCTAAATCCTGAATACTAAAAAGCTTGTCTTCAGCCAAAGATTCATTAAAAAATGATTTTCAGAAACTGATTATCAGGGAAACCGGATAACCAGCTTTAAATATGCAGTAAAAACTTTAAATTATGCTCTTAAATTTAAAAAAATATGCTCTTAAAAAACAAACATTTACATAATTTTTAACCAAAAAAATTTACTTAAATTTTCAAATAAAAATCGTTGTCTATTGCATCTGAAAACATTTTTATACATAGAAAATGATCTGTCGACATCAACTGATGTAACATCAGGAGCAAATTTAAAAGACAATATTTCATTAACACTTAGAACGGTTAAGTTTGAATTAGAACTAAAATTTGATGTTTAGATGGCGCTATTATTAAAATATTGCTTATTTTATATTAAAACAAGTAAGAGAGCTATATTCGGCTGTGACGAATCTTATATACCCTTCACCAAATTAATCTTCAAAATAAAAAATTTTAATATTTTTAAGTGAACAAAATTTTTTTTTCAGTTTTTTTAATTTTTTGGAAAAAAAAATTTCGAATTGTTTTTTTAATTTTATTTAAATTTTAATTTTTTTTTTTAAGTTTTAAAAACAAATTTTTGGTTTTTTAAATTTTTTTTTTGGTGAAAAGCCATCTATTTTTCAATTTTGAATTTTAAACAAAGAAAGTAAAAACTTGTAACACAACAGCGAAAAAAAAGTAAGAAAAAATTTGTGTTTGATAAAGTCAAAATATGTTTTTAAACAGTAAAATATGCCCTAAAACGCAAAAATATGACATAAATATGCTCTTAAAACAAATATATGCAAAAATATGCATATAAGGGTCAAATATGCAAAAATATGCACTAACAAATCGATGCCAAAATTCTTAAATAGTTCTGCAACGTGTAAATATCTTATCCATGTGCCCATTAGACTCACCAGAAAAAACATGCATTTGCATATTTTGGTTTCCCTGCTGATTATGCACCAGCCTTTCGGAAAAAGAATTATCTGTTCAAATACAAAGTGAGTTTCAGGGAGTCACAGATGAATTCTTCATTTACCAGCTTGCAGCGCTAAATTATCTAACATAGTACGAAATATTTTGAAAATAAATCTGACATTTCTAACTGGTTGATCTGATTGGCATGAAATATCACACAGGTGTAGAAAAGAGTATTCGAGTTAATTTTTTGATGCCGAATTCTAAAGACCCCTCATGTTCTCAAAGAAGGACACTTCAGACAAGCAACATTTTTAAACGCTTGTGAATTTTATTGATTTTGCAATAAAGTTTTGCAGTTGTTTTCAATACTCATTGTCAAACAAGACAATGATCTGAAGAACGCTTTGAATATATATCTGTGATTAATTTCATAGAAATCATAAATGAAAAATAAATTTTATATCTCTTTTGTGATCTCAAAAAACAAAAAAAAAAATAACACTTATTGGTAACATTTTAAAAATTCATACCTTAATTAATAAAGGACTTATTAATAATCAAAATTTCTAAAGGTTTCAAAAACAAATTTTATATGAACACTTTATTTTATAAATCTTTTATGAAGTTAAAAATTTATTATGACGATGGTGGTAAATATTTAACACTCTGCTTTTTAATTATATTTTGAAACGTAAATTGGTTAATAGCATACATAATACATAATGAATGTACTTAATTAATTAATTGCTCTTAATTCTCTAGCAATTACTGTGTTTGACAACTTTATTATTAATGATTACTGTCAAATGATAAAGAATGATGCAAAGTGTTAAACGCATAGGGGAGTGTGGAGTAAATACATTTTAATGTAGATTTTATCTTTCGGATTCTATAAAGATCTACGATTGAAACCAATATTGGTTTCTATGCTATTAAGATCTATAGTTTCCTAAAGACCCGCAATTTTCATTCCTTAACATAAGCAATAAGGATTACACAATAACTGATCTTGATTTTCAACTTTGTGTTTATGTTCAAGGGATAGAGAGCACGTATACATGTAATGTGATTTATTTTTATGGGCGATCGGTTTCGCTTTTATTTCGGCATTATCTAATTTATTAAATTTTTAAGATACTAGAGAGAAAAAAATCAGTTAATAATATGTAGAAATTCCTTGCATGTTTTTGATAACAAATATGCATTTGGGATAACTATCAGGTTCATTAGCTATATAAGTTGCTCAGGTCGTTATACACAACTGAGGTCTGGATACAGCAATGGGCTTAATGTCTATTATGCCCAGCATATGGCCAAAATGTCCTATTTCACTACTTTCATTTATGTAGTCATCCAGTGGAAGTAATTTGGGCCGCAGATTAGTTTCAGCTGTAGCGATTATTGAAATCCATTTAAGCGTATACATATTTGTTTAATACCAACAAATAAATATAAACTCTACAAATGAACGCTTAAAAAATAAAATTGCATTTATATTACAAATTATGTTATTCTTCCTTTCACAATTTTAAACAAAAACAAATAAGAAAGTATGGTCGTTTGAGCCCCTACACTGAGTAAATGAGCTAAAACAATTTTTCTTTTAAAATTTTAATAATTTGTATTCGTGAGTGTTATCAGAAGTGGGTATTATATGGGAGCTATGACTAATTACACAGGTCAACAGCAAAAACGGCTTCACTAAACACTATATAGATTTGATGCATCATGGTTACCTATGTACAAAAATGGTAAAATTTTTGAATTCTATGGATAGATTTTTAAAATTTTTTTTTTTCTAAAATTGTAAATTTTTTTACATGTTTTTCTACATAATTTATGATAACTCAAAAATGATTATTCCGATATTATTGAAGTAAACTTAGAAAAGTTCAAAGTTACATAGCTTTTAATCTGTTTATATATTGCGTTTTAATCGGCTCAGTAGTTTCGGAGTTATAATAACAAATTGAAGCAAAAAGTATATTTTTTACATGAAAATATCCAATTTTTTTGTTTTAAAGAAATCATGAAAAATCGAAAACGGCAGAACTTGTTCAGGTTTATTACTTTATCGCAAAGCAGCATATAATAGCAACAAAATGAGATATCGAAGATAAATTCTTTTCGAATTTATTCACAATTAAGTGAATTCGCTTATTTGCAGAAAATTGTATGTGCGTACAAGCGTGTACTTTGAGTGTGAATTTTACATGTGTTTTTTTATTGTAACAAAAATTTTAACAAAAACAAAACACATGTAAAATTTTTTAAGTTTACTTCAATAATATCGGACTAACCGTTTTTGAGTTATCATAAATTATGTGGAGAAACATTTAAAAAAATTTACAATTTTAGAAAAAAAAAATTTAAAAAAAAATCTATCCATAGAATTTAAAACTTTTACCATTTTTGTACTACTGGAACCACAATACATCAAAATTGTGTAGTAGTTTAAAAAGCCTTCACAATTTTTTCGTTTTTGTTGCCCTGTGTTATGAACAACTCATCATAAAAGCAGACATGACTTCCGTACGAAATTTGTGTAGATATCTATATAAATTAAATATCTATGGCCGATTAAGTCATATTTCGGAAGGACATTTGTATTGGGGTTAGGCGACCGCCAGTTTCAATAGACTCCCTCGCACAGTGGTTTAGAAACATTTTTTTTAAATAATTCGGTATCTCGGGAACTATTGTAGATATTGTTACGAAATTGCATATGGTTGGAGCTGAAGTGTTTTTGAATTGACTTACAATTGTTCAGCTTCCTAGGGCTAATGCCTGTACATGGCTCCTCAAAATTGGTCACTTCGGGTCTGAGTTTTTTTAAAAAAATTCTTCAAAAATCCATTTATGATCCGAATGATCTGAAATTTAAAATATAAATGGTCATTCAGAAGTGTAGGTTATCTCTTTGAGTTGAGGAGATATGTAGGTTTATTTATTTTTTTTTAATTTAGCTGAATCTTTTTTTTTGGATATGGCGGGCCTAGGGTCGAATTTTTTTTTTAAAAAATCAGCTATATTGGCGATGACATTCTAAATAAAATAAAAACAACTTGCTAACAGTTATTCCGTCCCCATAAGAAGTTAAACTAATCCAAAGTTGGAACATGTAAAACGACCCGAATTTTTTATGTTTTTTCCCAAAATTTTTTCTTCTGTAGAAAAAAATTTTCTTCGGGACTGTATAAACTTGTTATATGATCCGAAAAGTGAACAAACAGACCTATCCAAACTTTCGCAATTTAAAAAAAAAACAAAATTTAGGTTTGAGTAAAAAATTCTAAAAACGCAAAGCACCAATCCACAGTGGCTTAGAAACATTTTTTTGGAAATAATTCGGTATCTAGGGGACTATTGGAGATATTGTTACGAGATGAGGTATTTCCGATTTGATTTTGTGGAACTTCTGAGGAGTAAATAAAGGCTTTTGATATAGGTATTTGATATTGTTGAAAACCTTAGGACCTATAGATTGATATTTTAGTAAAATTAAATAATTTTATAAAATTTTGGGACATTATTTACCTAAAAAACTAAAAATAAATCATATGGTGATTTTCCACGAATATAAATATAATATTTTACTTAATGTAAAAATTTAATAATTAAAGATATCATAATAAAATTTGGAACCAATATAGACTCAAATGTCCTTAAATCAATGGCATTAGAATTTTTGAAATTTTTTATTTTCAAATACCGAAATTCCTAAAAAGAAGAAAATGTGTTCCAAAAACTGAGTTTTTTTAGAAAAGTGCCCACTGTGACGTTATTTACCGTGTGATAGTAAAAATATTTAGTAGGTATTTAAGAAACATATGGGGTTATATAAATATGTAGCTTTTTCGTGGATCGGTGCTTTACCTTTTTAGAATTTTTTACTCAAACCGAATTTTTTTTTTAAAATTGGCCAATTTTGGATAGGACTGGGGGTTGATATGTCCCGTTAAGTGAGCCAAATTTTTGTTAACACGTTTTTGCATTAAGTTATCTTTCCGGATCATATAAAAATTCTATATAGTCCCGAAGAAATTTTGTTTCTACAAAAAAAAAAATTTTAAAAATACGGCCCTTCTTACAAGTTCCAACTTTGGATGCGTATAACTTTTTATAGCGAAGAGACAACTGTTCGCAAGTTTTTTTTTTTTTTTTATTTTTATTTAGAATTTTATCGCCAATATAGGTGATGTTTTAAAAATAAATTTCGACTTTCCGTCGTCCCGCCATAAAAAGATCGAGCAAAATTTAAAAAAAATAAATCAATAAACCTGAATATCTCTTCAACTAAGAGAGATAACTTGTAAGCGTATTTTTATAGATCTTCTCAAGGACTATTTATATTATAAATTTCAGCTCATTCGGATCATAAATGGATTTTTGGGGATTTTTTTAAAAAATTTGAGACCCGAGGTGACCAACTTTGAGGGTAATTTGAAAATAACTTTCGGAATTTGAAAATAACTTTCAGAATTTGAAAATAAAATATTTTGTAATGCTATTGATTTAGTTCTGCATTAGTTCCAAATTCTGTTATGATATCTTTAAAAGTAAAAATTTTACATTAATTCAAACTTAAAATTTTTCTTCATATAAAATCACCATGTCAGATTTTTTTTTAGTTTTAGGGTAAATAACGTCCGTAAAATGCATACAAGTATTTCGTTTCTCTAAAATATCAATCTCCAAGTTCAAAGGTTTTCACCAATGCCAAATACTTATATAGCAAAATTATATTTACTCTTCACAAGCTCCACATATTTTAAAGGTGGGTGTTAAAATAATATTTTTTTCCGTTACAAACATCAGCATAAACGCATAATACCCTCCCCCGTATGAAGTTGTAGGGTATGAAAAAACCTAAAAAACATATTAAAAAAAATATAAACCTATGCAAACAAATATTTAATACCGATATTAAGCTTCAATTATTATGCATATGGGAAATTCTCCACAAAACACATAAATCATAAATATGCAAATTGATAATAAATTTTGCATAAATCAATAACAAAATAATTTATTTTCGTTTTTGTTTAATAGAAAAAACCATAAAAAAAAGAAACATGATTTTTTACGAGTATTTAAATGTTTGTATAAATAATAATAATAAAAAAAACAAAGAGAATAAAGTACTTGTGATTTTATTTCCGTTTCCGTTACACATGCATACATTAAGGCGCACTAAATATATGAAAGAGTAAATGTCTGTGTGTGTGTGAACATTCAATTTATTTTACACGAATTGTTGTGGTAAATGTATGTATGCGTGTGTAAACAATGGTTGTGAGAGTGTGGGTGTATGTGTAAAATATATGGTGTTGACAACTGCATAATTGTGACATTACACTTGATTCAAACGCACCTACACACACAAACATTTAGAGAGAGTAAGTACACATAAAATGTGTGTATGCGTGTTTTATGCGTACCTTTTCTCTTTTCATATCTTTCTCTTAAACATAAAACCATACATATGTGCGTGTTCGTTTATAAAGAGTTTCTATGTATTTTATTACTAACTTTTCTGAATTTCTCTTTAATGTGGTGTTTTATTTGATTTCCTTTTCCTACCTTTATTTATTAAATCCGGCATTTTAAGCGCATATTCAACACATGATTTTCATTTTAAACTTTACTCTTCTTCATTCATTTCTCTTATTCTTTGCTCTATTTAACTATGTTTCACACTCTATTTGTAGACACTGAAACCGCGCCAATATGAGTGACATATTGTTTCTTATTTAGTGTGTATGTATGTGTTTTATTTATTTTTTCCTTCTCTTTTGTGTGTAACTGTGGCTATAAGTGTGTAATTTTAACCTACCCAAATATTTTTTATATTTTTTTTCTAGCATCCTTTTTATCATAGAATGTTTATTCAATATACAAAGTAGACTTACGTACACTTTGGCAAACAGACACTTATACAAACAAAAATAAATTCAAATGTGTATTTTTGTTTTTGCTTCTATAAATGTGAGTGCGTTTAATGGTTTTTTTTTGTTGATGTGGGTGTGTATTCTTGTAGTTGTAGTGTATGCACACTAGAGTGCTCCAAAAAAATAAAATTGCGAATTTTGACCGTCCCCCCCTCTAGAATTGTTCTATGTATTGTAGAAACATATTGTGTAAAATATTAGGATGATAGGATAACGTTAACTGGTGGCGCAACGACGCTGAAGTTTTGAGGTGCATTTACAAGGGGAAAATATGCAATTTTTTCAGTTTTTGTAAAAATTTTGCCATTAAATAATGACTTTTACAATTTAATTTAAAAGAATCGAAATGTGTACGTAATTATCGTTATAATAAGATATAAAAGACAAAAATTGGTGAAAAAATGTTAAAGTTATTAAAAAATCGCCAGGCCATTAACGTGTCTCAGGCCACTAGAACAAGAAATTTATGAACAAAATTAACATATTTTGAGAAATATTAAAATAAAAGCTTATTTTTACTTAAAATATATCCATATTTACTTGTATATGAGTTTTTGTCCTCGTAGGATACCGTTAACCTATTCGCAGATATGACCAAAAAAATTAAATTTTTTTAACGGCAGTTTCAAAACACCAATTTAAAATTTTTAAAAATTTTGTTAAACAAATTTCAGAATTTTTTGATTATCGCATGGGGATTTATTGACAACATAATAGGGAATAAAAATGTGAAAAAAGTATGTCAATACCTCCTATAGTTTTTCCGTACCTGCGATATAAATTTTGCGATTTTCGAGAAAAACTAATTTTTTGGCCATATTTTGGGGAATGACCAGAATTTCCTTACTGTAATCATTTTTAAGTAAAAGCTATTCAGAATAATATAGTCCAGGTAATTTTAAATATAGTCTGAAAGTTTTGCTAAAATCGGAAAACTTTAACCCTTAAATCGTGAAGGTCAAAGGTCAATTTTTTCAATATTTGGAATTTCTCATGGAAAGATAGCGAAATATTATATATTTTTGGGCCGATTTTGATGAAACTTAAGAAAAATATAAAATGAAGTCTAGTATTCACAATAACAGTACAAAAATGGAAATTAACCCTTAATAGCACTTGGGGTCCAAATGACCCTCAACTTTTAAAATCACGAAAAACACATTCATTTTGATCGCAAGTACTCTTAAGGGTTAATTTCCATTTTTGTACTGTTATTGTGAATACTAGACTTCATTTTATACTTTTCTTAAGTTTCATCAAAATCGGCCCAAAAATATATAATATTTCGCTATCTTTCCATGAGAAATTCCAAATATTGAAAAAATTGACCTTTGACCTTCACGATTTAAGGGTTAAAGTTTTCCGATTTTAGTAAAACTTTCAGACTATATTTAGAATTACCTGTAATATAATATTCTGAATAGGTTTTGCTTAAAAATCATAACAGTAACGAAATTCGGCTCATTCGTCAAAATATGGCCAAAAAAATAGTTTTTCTTGAAAATCTCAAAATTTAAATCGCAGGTACGGAAAAACTATAGGAGTTATTGACATACTTTTTTCACATTTTTATTCCCTATTATGTTGTCAATAAATCCCCATGTGATGATCAGAAAATTCTGAAATTTGTTTAACAAAATTTTTAAAAATTTGAAATTATCTGCGAATAGGTTAACGGTATCCTACGAGGACAAAAACTCATATACAAGTAAATATGGATATATTTTAAGTAAAAATAAGCTTTTATTTTAATATTTCTCAAAATATGTTAATTTTGTTCATAAATTTCTTGTTCTAGTGGCCTGAGACACGTTAATGGCCTGGCGATTTTTTAATAACTTTAACATTTTTTCACCAATTTTTGTCTTTTATATCTTATTATAACGATAATTACGTACACATTTCGATTCTTTTAAATTAAATTGTAAAAGTCATTATTTAATGGCAAAATTTTTACAAAAACTGAAAAAATTGCATATTTTCCCCTTGTAAATGCACCTCAAAACTTCAGCGTCGTTGCGCCACCAGTTAACGTTATCCTATCATCCTAATATTTTACACAACATGTTTCTACAATACATAGAACAATTCTAGAGGGGGGGACGGCCTGTACCTAGAAAGTTTTTTTCGTCCATACAATCTTGGAGCACTCTAATGCACACATACTACACTCAACGTATGTGTAACACTATTAAATATTTCAATTATATTTTTGGGGGAGTTGGGGATTTTTCAAACATTTAACACTTATCATAGTTATCATGCGTAAGCTGACATACACACTAAAGAAATACTTACACATACGTACATGTAACTGAAATTAAGAAAAAAAATCGTATGAAAAAAAAGGTTTTTATAATCTTAATCCATTTCGCTTCGAGATAAAATTTTTATTTATTTTTTTAGAAAAAATTACTTTTTTAGGGTAATTATGACCCCCCTGATTGCAAATATCTGGTCATAAAAATTTTCCGATTTTTCGTTTTTCCAGAAAAGCCAGTTCAAAATTTCTAACAGTTAAGTTTAAACATATGTGATGTCCTACATTTGCATGTAAATCATGGTTTTTATATTTTGTGAAACAGTTACATATGTTGGCAATAATTCCACATGTTTATTATTTTAATTTTATTTTTTTTACTATTTTTAAAAATTAATTTAAAAAATTTCTATTTTTAGAGACTTTTTTTTAATTTAATGTAATTGTAGAAATTTGCCCCTAGCAACGAGGAGGAGGGGGATGGTCACGTCGGGATATAGTTTTTTATTAGCTAAAAGATGAGACTTAACATTCATACCAAAATTTTTCAGAAATTCCAATTTTTCACATATAAATATTTTTTTGAAAAATTTTGGGTTAATAAAAAATAAATCACTAAACCTACAGTTTTAATTTTTTTATTTGATTGAAATTATTATTACAACTTAAAAAAAATATTATTTTTATAGTTCTAATCAATAGTGATGAATTTATGAACCTTTTCCGGAAACCCTTCCATTAAGGGTTTTATAGTGCCTTCTGTGACTTTATTCGATCAGGTAGTCCATCTCCGTTTAAAATCTACCATTTTTGGACACCCTTTTGTGGTCTTCAATTCTCTTTCAACAAAAGCCCAATATCTCTCCACAGTTTGGAGGAATTGCCTCTCTTGGTACAAATACCACATTATTGTTACTGTATCACTCAAGACCTTGCTTACCATAGTGACAGGATAAAAATAAGGCCAAAAATAAGTGGACACATTAATAAGTCTTATGAATGGAAGCATCCTCTTTTGTAAACATTCCTTGATGTAAATTTCGGTATTTATAGAGCCCGTAATACATGTTTGGCTTCTTTTGCCGCAACTGCATATTACTTGCTATACCAAGAACTTTTTGGGAACATCTTCTGCTTTTTGGATCCTAAACTTTCCTACAGCATTCCCTCGTGTATCACCAACATAAAACTATTAACCCGGAAGCTGCGAAAAATGTTCCAGAATATACGTTTCGTCATAAGTACATTTTTTTATAAAATTTGACTTCAATTTCCGTGCTCTATCTTTGACCTCTAAATTTTTAGCAGTGTTCCTGTCAGGAACTATTTTAGCCTTGTATGTTATTAAACCAGCATTGATTTTAACTTTTCGTATCAAATAGTCCGAGTATTGAGCTAACCGGACTACTTTCCTAACGGATGTATTGGGAGCTCTTTTGAAAATGCTTTCTATTTATTGGCTTTAGAAACATGATGTGGACAATTGCTTCTACCTGAACCAGGTTTTCTATCAACGGACAAGTTATCCCGATGATGTTTAATAACATTGGAATCAGTCTGACGGCAGATCTTTGATTGTTTGGCCAACTTTTTTAAGACCATGTTAGGTTTTGTTAAAAATATTTTATAATTTTAGTCCGAACTTTTCTCTCGTTACTAATTTTAATCAAATTAACAACAAATGATTATAATTGACATAATAACTAACATGTTTTAGAAAGTTAATTTGACCAAAAAAACTCAAATAATACTTGGGTTAAAAGTTTTAATGAAAAACGTGTGTTAAGGATTTTTCGATATCAGTCCTTAGTAATCGGCCAACGAGCGGTCTGGACTATAAAGCAGGTGAGGCAAAATTTACCAACCACTTCATTTTCAATACTTTTAAACAGTATCCCGTTCCTGTAACTTGTGAGAAGTTTTCGCATCGAAAAATTAAAAAATTCTTGTTTTTAACAGGATGACTTAGGTAATGTTTAAACTGAATACATTAAAAGCACAGACAAAGTTATTGATTTACTAATACTCGCCCTGTGTTCAACAGGAAGTTTGTAAATGTTTCGAATGAAAAGTTTCTCACATACAATACAGAAATACATGTTTGGCCTCATAATTTGGCGTTTTTCGGCCAGTACTCGCTCCAAACGAATACGTTGCGTTCGGTACAGGTTCCCTGTGACGCATTTTGTCCTACCAGATCCATTTTGTCCCACCTTAGCTCCATGGATATTCGGCTTTGGTGTTGATTCAGCTGTTTGGCAGGACTTCCCATATGATTTCATACGCTTCGAGGTACCGAATCATGACTGCATCGATCGAAGAAAATAGCAGTCGGACGACGCAAGGTCTGGACTAAAAAGTGGGTACACAAAACTTCCCAACTACTTAATTCTATATAGTTTTTAACAGTTATTGCAACATGAGGCCGAGCGTTGTCATGATGGAATATTACCGTTTCATGTTTGGCCGCATATTTTGGCGTTTTTCGCCTAATGTTCGTTTTAAACGAATCAGTTGCGTTCGGTATAGGTTCCCTGTGATGGTCTGGCCAGCAACTCATAATAAATAGGACCCATTTTGTCCCACCTTATCGCCATGAATATTTGGCTTTGGTCTGGTTTCGGCTGTTTGGCCGGGATTCACATACGATCTCTAACGCTTCTGGGTAAACAATTTCCCTGCTTTTGAATGAATTCTACTGCTTGCAAACGTTTTGAAATTGCTGCTTGAGTAGCACCTAATGATTTTTCAAGCTATTTTTGAGTTTTACAACAATCTTCATGGAGTAATGCCTTCAATTCCTGATCTTCAAGTTATTTTGTCTGATCTGGGCGATCATTGTTTTCCGTCTAAAAATCAGCACTTCTGAACCGCACTCGTTGAAACCATAAGCTTTCATGAGCAATCGGTGTGCATCAGTGGAACTTTTTTTATACCCTACACCACCATAGTGGGGAGGGTATTATGCGTTTGTGCAGATGTTTGTAACGCCCAAAAATATTTGTCTAACACCCACCTTAAAGTATACCGATCGACTTAGAATCACTTTCTGAGTCGATTAAACGATGTCCGTCCGTCCGTCTGGTTGGCTGGCTGGCTGGCTGTCCATGTAAACCTTGTGCGCAGAGTACAGGTCGCAATTTTGAAGATATTTCGATCAAATTTGGTACATACTACTTTTTCGGCCCAAGGACCAAGCCTATTGAAACTGACTGAAAACGGTCCATTATTTCACCTAGCCCCCATACAAATGTCCCCTCGAAATTGAACTTTATCGGTCATAAATGTTTAATTTATCTATGTATCTACACAAATATGTTTTATATATACAAAATTCATGTCACCAAATTTTGTTACGATCGGTCCATAATTAGTCATAGCTCCCATATAGACCCGCTTCCGAAAATCACTTTAACGTGCATAAATCGCTTAAAAATGTTGGTATACACACAAAATTCAATATAGTTAACTTTAATATAGACATAAATCACACGACCCAATTTTATGGTGATCGGTCCATAATTGGTCATAGCTCCCATATAAGGCCCACTTCCGAAAATCACTCAAAAATATAAATTATTGATATTTTAAAAGAAAAATATTTTTACTCATTTACTTGGTGTAGGGTATTATATGGTCGGGCTTGACCGACCATACTTTCTTACTTGTTTTCAAATTAAAGAAGTAAAGCAAATCTTCTTGCATATGACTTTGTTGTTTACACAATAATGTTCAATAACTAAGTGGCAATAAATGACAGATATGTACCCTTCAAAATGACATCTAAGGTTTTAAAAACAAAAAGCTTATTCAAAAGATATATTGTAAATCCCGCATTTTTAAGTCATTCACCCAATAATATAGCATAGAGCCTAAATAAATCGATTGACCAATTACTTTTCCTGTGCCGGAATTCTTCTAAGTTTTGACAATCCTCGCTATTTCTTCAATCTTCTTTGTGTGCCTTTCTTATATTATTCCACAGCATGTAACCATAAATATGAACGAAGTTGATGAGTATATATTTAACAAAATTTTGAATAAAATTCTTGCCAAATACTTTCGCAAATTAAAAGGTTTCGAAGTATAATTCTAAATAAGTTTATTCTTTAAAATGATTTTAAGTTTTTACTTAAATTTTTCCACCATTGTTCATTATAAAAATCCCCAGCTTTACGTCCGAATCCTCTTAGATACTAAAGTAAAGTAAAAATGTACATACACAACTAAGTAAGTGAGTAAATACATAAAGTATATTTTGTGTTTCTTTTTTTTTGTTGCTGTTTTTCTTTTTATTAAACTTAAGGGAATAACTGATAACAAAGTGTTATTTGGTAGAATCATAAAAAAAGAATTTGTTTTACTCGTTGCATGGCATACTGGAGCAAAAATAGATTTCATCACATGAAAGCTTCATCTTGTATTCCGGCAAAAAAATAATAACATAGTTTTAGCAAAAGAGGGTGGCTGTGTGTTTTATTACAGTTGTCTGCAAGACAAACTCTTTGTCAACAATTTCTGCATAATTTCTTAAGAAAAAATTCAAAGTTTCCAAGAAAATTAAATAGAAATATAAAATAGTGTAGAGACATATAAGTAGTAATTTATTATAACAAGCTGTACCACGCAGCGTATGATTATTTATTTGATTTGAATTTTTTAACACTTATACGAATAGGTTTCTTGTGTTAATAACATTATAAAAAAATACATTAAAAAGGATGTACTACGATTGCAAAATAAAAGTACAAAAATGAATTTATTTATTAATGACTCAAGTTTATTAACAAGTCTTTTAAGTTTTAACTAAATTTTAATATCTTTCATAGTTTCCACAAAATTTCCTTCCAGTCACATAAACTCATTGATAATATAATCATTCCCCAGTCTCATTCCAATAAACTGCACACAAACAATATAAAAACATGCCATATACAGCAATGACTACAACATATTTCTCATTCGATTAATTCATTAATTAGATTTTCGATTATTTACAAAGTTGGCATTAATCCCTGCGGTTGGGTATGAACAACATTTTCCAACACATTAAAACCTGTGTCTTTGCAACGCACGCAAATGTAGGACAACATGTATATCCTATACTCTATTTTAAGGTGGGGCTAGGGGGTTTTGGCAGCGAGGAGAAATTATATTTTGGCAAATATCTAGCTGGGATGTAGCAACGAGGTAAATAGGTAGTGGCAGTGTACATGAACAGTGGTTAAAATAAATACAATAATGTTAAATAGTCCATATATACCGCATGACATGTTCAAACGCATGAATGTAGGTAGTAGACATAGTAGACACACATTTATAAAACCACACAAACATGCATGCTTACATATTTCTACAAATGTACATATGTATTTCTTTGTATCTTTATATAAGTAAAAACCCTGCTAGCATTTTGTAGTGTAGAAGTTTCTGCATAGTAATCTTTAAATTCTTCGCGGATGCAATCGCCTTCTGATCACTGTTGTAACACCAGTCGGGGAGAAGTGTGTAACTATAGTCATATATCTAAGGGGATACTTTTTACTGTCTTCTAGAAGTAACAAAAACGTCTCTTCTATATGTGTCAAAAGACGATTTATTTCACTTCTGGAACATGTTGCTCCTGGAAGAAAAAGTATTAAAAATGATTCCGAAGAACAGAATTATAATTGTTTATAACATACTTTAATTAGTACCACTATTACTTAACGAATAAATAAAACTTCCATAACGTTAAGGACTGAGATCGAAAATTTTTAAAATACTTATATGTTAATAAAAATGAAACCACTAAACTTACAGTTTTGAATCTTTTCTTATTTGATTGAAATTATTGTTACAATTTTCAAAAATAAAAAAAAAAACATTTTTATAGTTCCCATCACTAATGATGAAATTTTGAACCTTTTTCGAAAACCCATCCATATGGTTTTTTAGTGCTTTCTGTCAATTTGTTCGAACAGGTTGTCCATCTCCGTTTAAAATCTACCACACTTTTGAACACCTCTTTTGTGCTCTTCAATTCTCTTTTAACAAGAGCTCAGTATCTCTCCACTGGCCTCAGCTCCAGGCAGTTTGGAGGAATTGCCTCTCTTGGTACAAATACCACATTATTGTTCTTGTACCACTCAAAACCTTTCTTACAATAGTGACATCAGGACAAAAATAAGTGGACACATTATGGAAGCATCCTCTTTTGTAAACATTACTTGATGTAAATTTCGGTATTTATAGAGCCTTTTGTAACAAATGTTTGGGAAATTTTGTCTGCTTTTGGATCCTTTTCTTCAAGATTCCCTCACATAAAAAAATTTACCCAGAAGCTGCGAAATTTCCATACGTACATTTCGTCATCCATTATGCAGCAGGTATATTTTTTGTATAGATTTTGACTTCAATTTCCATGCTCTGTCTTTGGCCTCTAAATTGTTAGCAGAGTTCCTGTCAGGAACTTTTTAAGCCTTGTATGCTTTTAAACCTGCATTGTCTTTAACTTTTCGTACCAAATAGTCCGAGTACTTACCTAACCGGAGTGCATTCCTACCGGAGGTGTTGGGAGCTCTTTTGAAAATGCTTTCTATTTTTTTTTTTTTGCTTTAGAAACATCATATGGACCATGACTTCTACCTGAACCAGGACAAGTTCTCCCGGTACTGTTTAATAACATTGGAAACAGTTTGATAGTAGACCCAGACTTGGACAACTTTTTGTAGGACCAAGTTGGGTTTTGTTGAAAATATTTGAACATTTTAATCAGATTAACAACAAATGGACATAATTGACATTATCGCGAATCAATATTTCGCATGAAATGTGTTCCCTTTTCCCATTTTTCCTTCATGAACTTTGTTCACGTGAAAAATTTCCGAACATGGGAAATTTTTAGATGGAATTTTGTAAATAGTAAACAGCTGTTACGAACAAAATCAACTATTGTGAATGAAAAGTTCAGGGGAATATCACGATAGCAATTTTCTTTTCGAAGGGAAATGGATATTTCATGGGAACATAAATTTCGCATGTTTTTCACGATAGGGGTGAATAACTGGCATGCTTTACAAAGGTAACTTGATCAAAAAACAAAAATCAAATAATACTTGGGTTAAAAGTTTTAACGAAAAACGTGCGTTAAGAATTTTACGATCTCAGTCCTTATTGGGTACAGAACTTAAAAATGCAGGATTTTTTAAATGTTTAGCTTATATTTTGAAAGATTTGTACAATATAAATTTATTCTAAGTATTAGCCATTGTTAGCTATAACCTTTTCCCATCTTTCTGGCAACATATGCATTCCGAGCCAAAAGAACTGGTCATCTTTTAAGGCCAAAAACGAATCAAGCCAATATCGGATACTCTGTTCCAAAGTGAAACGTATCCCAGAGGGAGTGTTCTGCATCGATCGAAACAAATAGTAATCGAACGGGACAAGGTCTGGATTATAAAGCGGGTAAGGCATAACTTCCCAAACACTTCATTCTAAATACTTTTTAACAGGTATTACAACATGTGGCCGAGCGTTTTCATGATGAAATATTCGGTTTCATGTCCTTCCGCATATTCTGTGCATTTTTCGGCTAATACTAGCTTCAAAGGAATCAGTTGTGTTCAGTACAGCTTCCCAATGATGGTCTGGTCAGATTTTATCAGCTCATAATAGATAAGACCCTTTTGCTCCCAGCAAATACAGCGAATTATTAGCTATATGGATGTTTGGCATTGGTGTCGATTTTGCTGGTTGTCCAGGCTTCACATATGATCTATTACACTTCGGGTTATCATAATTAATCTATTTTTCTTCGAAAGTGAATCATTACTGGATTTCGGATATGCAAAGTTCTCTCGGCTTCAATTCGTAGCACCCAATGCTCTTGTTGAGTTTGACAATAATCTTCATGGAGTAATGCATTCAAAAAATTGCTCGCACTTTAAAACCGTGGTGTGCTGTGGCTTAATTGGTTAGCGCGTTTGATCATTAAGCATAAGCCGCTGCCAATCAACAACATCAGTTTATATATAATAATTATTAGTTTACTAATAACTAATATTTATCACATCGCCCTCCTTCGGTGGTATAATACTAAAACGAAACCGAAATAAAATAATTAAATAAAATAATGGCTTCACTAATACGCCATCTCAGCACCAGTGGCGCTGCACTAATAACAAACATAACGCGCAATTGCAGAGTTGCCAATTAAAAGCTTTTCTCCTCCTTGCATCACCTTTCTACACTCTATCCCCTTTCCAAAGAAAGTAAAACAATTATATATAGGCTATTAAATGCCTGAGTTAATTCTCTTTAAAAAAAAAAAAACCGAAGATCAATCTACCGTGTTAATGTATTTTATTGTTGAAAATTTTACTAAAATCATCCTTCTAACATCTAGTTTTGACGCAGTAGTCACATACATATATCCTAAAAATTCTCCCAAATGCTGGCAGGGATGTGTGTTATAACATACAAACACACATAGATACATAGTTGTGAGTGTAAGTGCGTTCAAATGTATTTGAGCCTGTTGTTACAAATTCAAACTATATAAATTGTAACAACATCAACCTGATGTTTGTTTTTATTGTAGGCTCCAAATACAAATACACACATATACTGAGATACTTAGATACACTCATTCACTATCAAAGATGTATAACTAGGCATATACATTTACATAAATATCTATGTAGGTATGTAAAATAGATCGGCTCATATTCATACAATATTATATGGGGTCTACAGTTAAGTTTGGTTTATTATGAGATACTCTTATCATTTTGAACATTTTCGTTTTACCATCTCACCTTTGATTAGCTGAATCTTATAATAAAGAAGGACTTTCTTCTATTAATCTTTATTTGCATCAAATTAATAATTTCGAATTACATTCTAGTTATAAAAAGAACTCTAATGCCCAGTTTTTGACTTGTTATTTAAATACGTATTTAGTTAATTTTAACTTAAAATTAAGTTGTATTTAAATACAGTTTGAGTTTTTCAGTGCTACATAATTTGTCTTATTTAAATAAGATAAAAGTATGGTAGCACTACTAAATATCAAAAATTTATCGATAGTTTTGCTTAAAACAGCTGTTCAACCAAAACAAAAATTGATACATTTTGCCCAATAAGAAATAAAAGTTTATTAAACAATAAAATTATTGGTAGGAAAATGCACAAAAGAAGCTCCAATTGCCCCGCATCGGAATTGTAGTTTTTGCAAGACGCTGTTGTTTGTTTTTTTTTTTACTACAATAGAGTGAAAAAAAAACCAAACAACAAAAGTCAGCTGTCAAAAACATATGGTAGTTTATGAAACTTAAATAGAATTTAAATGGCCAACGTTGGCCATTTAAGTATCATTTAAAAAAGCACTGAGAAACTCATTTTCGTATTTAAATAGAACTTAAATATAATTCATATTTAAATACGAAGTCAAAAACTGGCTCTAAGTTATTGTTTTGAAAACTGTCTGAATTTTTTTTATCTTGAAAAAATGCTATAGGTATTATTAGTCCTAAAATTTTCGTATAATATGATTGCAATGTTTATTATCGAAAGTAACCATTAGAGTGACCGTAAAAAATCGATGTTCGTCTAGCCCCACAAAACGATTCCCCTTCCAGATATTGAGATAGCCGAAATTTGAGCTCGATTAGATGACGTTAACCCGTGCCGCTCGTCGCTTAAAAGTTTGAAAAAATTCAAATTGGTTGTCAAAAAACTGACATACAGAGCCATAACTCCAGAACGGCCAAGAATAGAAACACGTTTAATTCCCCTTTCACAATATCTGGAAAGGGGAATCGTTTTGTGGGGTCAAGACGAAGAAGATTCCGACATTGAGATCCGACATATGAGATCCGGTCACCCTAGTGACCATAGTAATGTTTCTTTTCGTGAGCCGGTCTAATGTACTTATAAATACATATGTATGCGTCTATATGTCAGTCTATGTGTTTGGTAATAACAACACCAAAAAGTCATTGCCTTGTTGAAATATATTTATCCCTGAATTCTTACCTGTGAACACACAAAAACATTCATACGAGGCTAGGTTGATGAATTCGGTCAATATTTTAGAAAACTCGAATAATTCAAAGTCAGTAAAAATGAGAAATAAATGTTTTTCTAGCAGTCAGGAAATTATATGTGCTTATACAAAAAGTGAGAATCTATCCCAAAACTAACTGCAAATTATTATTGTTGGATCTGTCTCTACCGATTTCTGTGAAATTATCTACATGTATTATAAAGGGTATTCCAATGGGGACTTCTGAAATTTGACAGTTTATATCGGTTTAATTGTCGAAGCTAAATTTGTTGAATTGGCTGTAATTTATTCAGTTTAATTTGCCAAATCACCATGAATGTACATATATAGAGTTTAATAACACGGGCAAATGATAAAATTGTTTTATCAAAATGGGTCTCCTATTTGGGCAACGTTCCGTGCGCTTCGTTAATTATACGTTCGCCATAACCGTCTTACCGAGAGGCCTATTCGTAGTGTGGTGTATAAATTTGAGTCCACTAGTTCAGTAGACAATGAACCAACATCTGTTCACAAAATCTTACAAAAACATCGCCACTGTCCGCATTAGAAGAACTCGGCCTTTCGCATACCACAATTTGGCGAATATTGCATCTTGACATGATCCTGCACTCGTACAAAATTCCACTGACTCAGAAGCTGAAGGCAAACGACCGCAGACAACGACGTGTGTTCGTTTAATGGGCTATGGAGCAGTTGGAAACTGACCCTTATTTTCATCAAAAAATCATGTTCAGAGATGGTACCCAATTCTGGATGGGTACGTCAGCAAACAAAATTGTCTAATTCAAGACGATAGCAACCCACGTGGATACAAGAGCGTCCATTGCATCCCGAAAAAGTCACTGTTTGGTATGGATTTTGGGCTGGCGGCATCATCGGTCCATATTTCTTTGAGAACGGCGTTTTCCAGGCCAGGTCATCACCGATATAGATCGATTCTTTCTCCTACTCGATTCCTTATTTTTCTAAACGACCTTAGTCGTAATTTTTTTAAAAACAAACATACACAAAGCGTTTTCTTTTCTGCAGATACACCCAGATTCTCTGGCGGGAATCGAACCCGCAACCCTCAGATTAATAGTTCAGCAAGCTATCGACTGGTCTATCGGGGCACCCTCATACTTCTTATATTTTCTTTTGCCGATGACAGCAACATTTGTCATTTATATTCATTTAGTAATAGACCAAGCCCGTCGGTGATTGGGGCAATGTGGCAAATCATAAATGATTCCCTTAATCGGGAATCATTCATGATAATCTCTGAATGGGGTCGTGCGAGCAGGGTCGCTTTGACGCTCTCTAGACTCAGTGTTGAATGTTGACAAACGAACAACAGATCATGTCGCTTTTTTCTGTATTTATGGGTGAGGTAAATATTGCGAAATCCGGCGCTCTCGATGTTCTGTCCATCCGATCACAAGATTTGAATTACAAAATCCTCTCATAAAAATGAAATGAAAAGCTCGATAAATTGAAATATAATTTTAGATTTATAAAATTCATTTCAGATTACCCTCCTATATTAATTTACAAATACAAATGAATGTTGTTATGTTCGCACAAATCTAGTCATATACATATAGTAGACCTACAGCAATGTAAAATACATACTTACATACAAACATGAAAATGTATGTAATAAGTTTATACTCGTAACTAGTACATATAAACATAACTACATACATGTGTATATACATATATGTTGGCGTAATTTACAAGTTAAGCGTTTAGTAGTCAGAGTATTCCATTTTCACCTGATAATGATTGTTGCTATTTATGTATGTATGCGTACAAAAATACACACACACACATACATTTATTGTATAATTTAGTATTTTTTGTTGCTGTTGTTTCTTTGTGTGTAGTAGACCATGTACTAAATCCTAAATGTACAAATGTATCTGTGTTTCGGTGTGTAACTATATTTGTGTAAAAAAAACACATACATACATTTGAATTTATGTATGAATACCAACAGAGTACTTGCTTACTTTACTATTCTCAAAATATAGGAGGATCATTTTGTTAAGTTGACACCAAACAATTTTTCTAAATTTTATAAAAATAGTTTAACCAGGTGCGCTTCACTACTCCCAAATCGTAGTAACCGAATCTTATATACCTTTCACCAAATTATACTTCAAAATAAACATTTTAAATATTTTTAGGTGAACTAAATTTTTTTTTTCCAAAGTTGTTTTTTTAATTTTTTGGAAATTTTTTTTTTCGAATTGTTTTTTATATATTTTTTAAATTTTAAAATTTTGTTTTTTAAATTTTAAAATTTTTTTTTTGTTTTTTAAATTTTTTCTATTCAATTATTTAGCGAAAAAAAAATTCTGGTTAAAAAAAATATTTTTTCCGATTTTGACCCATTGTAGGTCGCCGTTGCAAAGGTCTTTGAAGTATCTATCATTAGATATCCATATTGTCTATATTAATGACTTAGTAATTCAGAAATAGGTAAAAAATCGAGGCTGTAATGGTTGTTTTCTTATATCTCAGAAATTTGTGGACCGATTTTCTCGATTTCACAGTCAGTCCGTCAGTCAGACAGACAGACGGACATGGCTTAATCGACTCCGCTATCTATAAGGATCCAGAATGTATATACTTTATAGGGTCGAAAAATTATATTGTGGAAATTACAAAAGCAATGACAAACTTATATATACCCTTCTCACGAAGGTGAAGTGTATAAAAAGTGAAAGGATTTTACAAAAACTTAAATGAATATAATTAATAATTTTGCCAAAAATATCCTTCGAATTTAAAAAAAGCTTGATACTTTTCTTATGACAACATACACAATGTTTTGAGGATCTTATGTAAAGTTTAAAGACCTTCACAATTATAGTTCTTCAGATATTCGAAATTAATATTTACTGTGTATGGTGAGGTGCCAATTTCGCCTATATTCAGCTTATTACCTTATCACACCTCCCTCCCATCCAAATACATATGTATACATATAACCGTAGATTAATGCGGTAACATAGACTTGACATGTATTTTTTAACTAACACTCTAAGTATGTGTGTGGGGCTAAGTGCTTGTTTGTATGTATGAGTAAAAAAAGCATGAGTTGTACAAAATACTACAAGTACGCAGGCATTTCAACATTGTTTAACACGGTGTAACATACGACTGCGAATGTAGAGAATTGGTTGGAAGCGAAACAAGACAACAACGACTTGAAAATAGTAATTGTTCAGTAAAGTTTTTTTTTTAGCTGTTACAGAAAGTTTATTTTTACTTTGAATACATATTCTCTTTAACTAACTATCAACATACATATATTTCTACTTTACATTTCAAGCATTTAAAAGGCTCTTATATCAATGTGAATGTAATGTGGTTTTAAATGAAGCACTATACATTTAGGATTAGTTGTGGAAAATAATTGATTTGAATTTGTATTTGTTTATTGAAATATCAGAAAGAAAGCAAACTAAAGGTAAGGACTTTGAAATACTTAGCATCCCAGATATAGGCAAAAATATGTCAACAAATTTACAAGTTTTATATGAACCTAAATCTTTGTACCAACTTTTGTAAAAATAGTTCCATAATTCTAACCACTTCTTTCCAGAAAGTTTTTAACAGGTATTGCAACATGTGTCCGTGCGTTATCATGTTGGAATATTACGATTTCATATCTGGCCGCATATTCTGGTCATTTTTTTAAACGAATTGTTGGGTGCCCCGATAGACCAGTCGACAGTGTGCTGGACTATGAACAACACAAACCATCAATCGTACGTTGAAACCGTTGGAACACATTCACCCTAAGCTTTGGTGAGCAATGAGCTTTACCGGCACTTTTTTCGACTTTTTCGAAGCAAAAAAAACTTTTACATTTGTTTTTGGGTTAAATCTTATTTTTATGCAGCAGGCAGTATTCAAGGGTTTCAAATTTCTGTATTTTGGTATTAAGTTAAATGATTGACACTAATTTTGTTGGTATTTATACTTGGTGGCTGTCTGAAAACAAAATATTATTACGAAATTGCGTTATCAGTTTCGAATTTAATGGCTGCTTGCAACATTCATCATTTTTGTAAGACGCTGTTATTAACATTGTTTATAAGTATGACAACATTAACTGAGAAGCAGCTTTAAAAGTTCTAGGTGATCATTGTGGAAATAGAACATTCTAGGATTTCGGTTAGATTATTCATGAGACTTCTAGAAGATGGTGCTGTTTATATAAAGAATAACAACGAGTTGTGAATTAGTTAGTATATCGTAGGCTATGTTTGAGTTAATATCAACTGTGTACTCTAGTAAATTATAAAGTGTCCGTATTAAATAAATTTTGGGCCACATTTTCGAGCATTGCTGGCAGTATAACACGAATAACAGGAATATTGTTGGTCTCCAAGGCGTTAATTGTGGCTAGTTTATCAGCATAAGCCAGTGACTTCACGTGGCCCACAGGAGATAATCGAGAACTGTTAAATCACATTACCTTGGAGGCCAATTGACAGGTCCATTGCTCGAAATCAAGTTATCGATCTCCATTGATCGTAATAAATGCAAATATTTCAAAATGTTATCTATCAATGCACATTGTACAACTTTAATTTAAAACAAGCAACAAAGTATGGTCGGTCAAGCACGACCATATAATACCCTACACTAAGTAAAAAAGCAAAAACATTTTTCTTTTAAAATTTCTATAATTTATATTTTTGAGTGATTTTCGGAAGTGGGCCTTATATGGGGGCTATGACCAATTATGGATCGATCACCATAAAATTAGGTCGTGTGATTTATGTCTATATGAAAGTTTAATTTGTTGAATTTTGTGATACCAACATTTTTAAGCGATTTATGCACGTTAAAGTGGTTTTCGGAAGCGGGTCTATATGGGAGATATGACATGAATTTTGTATAAATTAAACATATTTGAAGCGCAATTTGTGGAGATACATTTATAAATTAAACATTTATGACCGATAAAGTCCAATTTCGGAAGGACATTTGTATGGGGGCTAGGCGAAATAATGGACCGATTTCAGCCAGTTTCAATGGGCTTGGTCCTTGGGCCGAAAAAATAACATGTGCCAAATTTGATCTAAATATCTTCAAAATTGCGACCTGTACTCTGCGCACAAGGTTTACATGGACAGCCAGCCAACCAACCAACCAGACGGATGGACGGACATCGTTTAATCGACTCAGAAAGTGATTCTAAGTCGATCGGTATACTTTAAGGTGGGTGTTAGACTAATATTTTTGGGCGTTACAAACATCTTCACAAACGCATAATACCCTCCCCACTATGGTGGTGTAGGGTATAAAAATTGCTTCAAATATTTGTATTTTAATTCGCAGATTTTGATTTTTTCTATTTTACTTTAACGTTGTACGATATTCGCGTTCTTGTCCTCTTTTCGAATCCATATTTATTACTGCTATATTGAAAACAACAAAACCTACAATTTGTTTTAAGCATAGGGCTACTAATGTTATTGGAAAATAGAAGCAAGACAAGCAGTTATTAAGATTTCTTATTACTTTTACTTTAAAGTCTTACGAATGTCTCGTTCAAAATGGTTCACTTTTTAAAAAAATAAAAATTTTGAAACATTATCGTCTACTTTGTCGGTAATCCTTATTAGAATAAACAAATAACCATTGTTCTTATATTGCCCAAACAAAATGTTGCTATTTATGGCTACACAATATCTATCTGCAGTTTGTCTACTTGTCTATATACATAATTTTTGTATAAGAAAAAATTTATTACCTAAGGGCAACACAATATCACAAAAATCTTGATCCAAACACTAGATTTATCCACAGCTCCTTCAAGCAAGCAAAAGAACATAGATGCTATGCATACGTAGTGTTGTTTATAATAGTGTTTGTCGTAGGAATTTTTTTTCAAATTTATTTGGGCAATAGGCTTTTTGTCTTGTTGCTGTTGTCATTACTTTAATGCCAGATACCATGATGTCTCATTCAAATACACGGACACGCACATAAATAAACAAATGCATAAAATACAAACATACAATACATACATATGTACTTAGGATGGCACTTATATTGGACTTTTTCGATTTTCGGTACTGCCAAGGTCTAAAATTGGATAACAATATACAAAAAAAAAACAAAACTATTTTTAATTGGAATTTTTTTTTTAAAAAATTTAAATTTTTGGAAAATATTGCTACTTTAACCTAAAACTCGAAATTTCAAATATAATGTGGAACCACTAATCATTGTTTTAAATTACGAAGAATAATTGGGAGCATCGAAAATCCAAAAACTGCTAAATAAGGGCCACCTTTATACAAACATTCATATATGTATATCCCATGCACATACTTACAATTATATTCTCTTCTTAATTCTGTTGATGTTTTTATTTTGACTTTTTGTTTCTCTTGTTCTTTGTGAGAAGAGGTCTATGGGGAATAACCCAAATTTGTTGATTGTCTATGAGAGTGTGTTATATACACAGATACACACTTATTCATTCATTCATTCATATGTACACATGGCCTGTTAAATATACCTACATACATATGGGCAATTCCATGTCATCGTACGTGACATTTGTACGCCTATAGAGTAGAATAGATTTTGCACAAATAGGAGTAACTGAAAAATAATTTGGTCTTTATGTTCCATTCAGAGGGTACTTTATTTTAAAAAAAATACAAACTTTCGAAATATTGTTGTGCAAAATATCGAGCTAAATAAGGGTATATCGTACGTGACATAAACCGGAAGTAAGTTTGAGTTACATGTAGAAATATGCGAAAATTTGCGAATCGTGAGAAGCGTTATATTTAAGTTTAATTTCTTACACTAAAGCAAATATTTTTTCTTTTTTTTCCAAAGTTGTTTTTTTAATTTTTTGGAAAACTAAATTTTTCAAATTGTTTTTTTAAATTTAAAAATGTTTTTTTTTGTTTTTTAAATTTTTTTTAATATCACTGTCCAACAGCATTTTTGGAACAGAATAGCTACCCTATAATTCTGAAAGGGCATGTTGAGTAGAGCATTTTTGTAGAATAAACTTATAGTCCAGCTGGTCTGAATTTTTTTTTTTCAGTGGGTCAAAGTTTTAATTTTTTGATCGAAGGGAGCAGTATACTAACTGAAAAAAATGTTGATCTTCCACAAAAATTATCCCCATAAAATTCCACAATATAACTCTGGCAATAAAAATTCTCTTAGTCATTAACTTACAACATTTTTTTCAGTTAGTATAAATGAAAATGAAAACTTTGACCCACTGTAAAAAAAAAATCCGACCAGGTGGACTATAAGTTTATTCTACAAAAATGATCTACTCAACATGCCCTTTCAGAATTATAGGGTCGCTATTCTGTTCCAATCAAAAAGTCTCAATTTGTTGGACAGTGTATGTAGCGAAAAAAAACTTTTGGTGAAAAATTCGGGTTAAAAAATATTTTTCCCGATTTTGACCCATTGTAGGTAGGTCCATATACGTGGTTGCAAAGGTCTTTGAAATATCTATCATTAGATATCCATATTGTCTATATTAATGACTTAGTAGAAATATTTTCTCGATTTTAAGTAGCAACCGAGCCGGAAGAATTTCGGAGATATTGATGTACGAATCGTGTATGTTATTTGGGTGCTTCGGAAAGTTGATTTCAACAGACGGCTTAATCGACTCCGCTATCTATAAGGATCCAGAATATATATAGTTTATAGGGTCGGATAATTATATTGTGGAAATTATAAACGGAATGACAAACTTCTCACGAAGGTGAAGGGTATAATAAAATTGAATATCGTACGTGACAGATTTTTCTCTTAAAGGCCAAAAATAATAGCTTAAACTTAAGCTTAATAAACTTAAGCTATTATTTTTGGCCTTAAAATATTGTAATAATCTCTAAATAGTAATAATCTCTAAATACGCTTCAAGAGTTTTTCTTTGTTCAGTCATGGTTGTCAGTCTAGTGGAATTGCCCGTATGTATATGTCTGTTTAATAAAATGAGTAAATATGTATTTTTGAATATTTTTTTTTACGTATTCATGTAAATATGTCTGCTTGTGTAACCCTTAAACTGTTCTGCCATATGAATGAATATGAATTTTTGCATGTTTTGTTGTTATTGTTATTTTAAATACATCATAGTTTTTATTTGGGCAAAAATTTAATAAATACAACATGACCTGTTGACCTTAATCCAATTTTCTTTGATTCTGCCTATAATATGCAGAGTATTTGTGTGTGTTTGTGCCACAGCATTTGTAAATGTGTTTCAATTCTACATTAATTAAGTTTTAAATTGCTTGAAACTTTCATTTATCAATTATTAAAGACTCTTCTAGTCTGTGTGTGTCATTATTTATTTAAATGCAAATAAAATAAAATTCTGAGCATTTGTTCATTTGAAACAAATATGTAATTTATTAAGTATTTTAAGCAATGATATTTAATGAATATTAAGAAAGTGTCTGCTACTAGTTTGAATACTTATAAATATAGAGTTATGCTTTTATGTAGAAGCAACAATTTAAAATGCAATTAACACAAGTTTATATATGAATATATATACATAAATGCAACATATATATTTTTGATATAGGCTAGGTAATGTATTATTAAATATTTTTTTGTTTTCCAAATTCTTATACGTCACAAATTCGACTATTTTCTTTGGTGATGTACCCATTCATACCGAAATGTAACTGAATAAGCGACAGCCAATTCTACAGATCGCCTCTATCAAATGTCAATATTCAGAAGTCGCTATTGGAATATAATTTATTAGCATTTCAACCTATTACTTTGTAATGTAAGGTTTTGGAATCACTATAATACTAATTGTTCTCTTTCAAACTTCAATCTCAATTTCCAACTAATTTTGTGCTGTATTTTAATAAATTGTTCAACAAATGAAAGTTTTAAATTTTTTTAAGAATTTTAAACAATTCAATAAGTATAAAATTATTAAATTATCAAACTAATATTTCACTATATTTATATAGAGAGATTTCCCCTCATACACATAATTAAATTTAATCTTATTTAAAGAATAATTAAATTAAATCTCCATTAAAAGTCATTTTTATTACCAAATATTTTTAATTATAGTTTTAATACCAACTTCTTATAATAGTAAATAATTCCCCAAATTTATAACAACAACGAATATAAAATTTTGCAAATTCATGTATAAAACTTTAAGCATATTTTTGTTAAAATATGTTACCTGTTTTTCTTTGACGCTTTTAGTTGTTTCAAACTTTTATTATAGTTGAAAATTGTTTTAATGTTTTGCATTCAAGACAACCGCAGCATAATGGTATATATTTTGGGTGAACAAAACTAAGAATTTTAATGCCCTACAGACGGTCTTTTGCTATTGAAAGGTATTATTTTAAGACAAAATTAATTTGAAATAATGTGCCAAACACTTGCTAAAATACATTGTTCCAATATTTGCCTGATTAACAGGTTTTATAGGATATTGTTCCTTCTTGATTATTTCTGACTATTTATGAATAAAACCTGCAAATCTGATTATTTTTATAAGGTATCATCAACGCTTGACTTCTACCGTCTCCAAAATATATCGATGTTAATATTTTGAGACCTTGTAATCACATATCATTTCAACCAAACATTGCCTTTTCATATGAAAATATAAACGTGGCTATAAGTCGGTAAATAGTGGTCAAAATTAAAAAATGACGTTAATCCGTTATATTTTCAATTCAAAATCTATTATCCATATACAAATTAATTGAAACCTCAACGTGGCTAAAATTCACTAAATAGTGGTCCAAATGGAAATATTACGATAATCTACGATCACTTATAATTTCAAGCAAAAATCGATTTTTCATATGAAAATTAAATGAAACATAAACGTGGCTATAACTTGGCAAATTGTGGTCAATTTTCATTAAAATTTATTTTTCATTTCAAAATACTATAATCTTTGATCAAATTAAAATCCACTTTTCATATGAAAATAAATGGAAACATATCCATAATCCTTAATCAATTATATTTTCAAGCAAATATCTATTTTTCATATCAAAATGAACTGAAAGAAAAACATGGCTATAAGTCGGTAAATAGTGGTCAACATGGAAAAAGGTCGATAATCTGCGATCACTTATATTTGTAACCATATATCGATTTTTCATATGAAAATAAACGTGGCTATAAGTCGCCATATAGTGGTCAAAATGGAAAAAGGACGATAAACTGCGATCACTTATATTTGCAACCGAATATCGATTTTTCATATGAAAATGAACTGAATATAACTATAAGTTAGCAAATAGTGGCCAAATGGAAAAAGAACGATAATCTGCGATCACTTATAATATCAACCAAAAATCGATTTTTCATATGAAAATAAGCTGAAACATAAAGGTTGGCAAATAGTGGTCCAACCAAAAATCGATTTTTCATATGAAAATTAACTGGTAAATTGTGGTCCAAATGGAAAAAGAACAATATTCTAAGATCACTTATAATTTCAAGCAAAAATCGATTTTTCATATTAAAATTAAATGAAACTTAAAGCTGATGTTAGGTGATAAATAGTGGTCCAACTGGAAAAAAGACAAAATCATATCGAAATACGATAAATTTTGATCAAATTAAAATCATATAAAAATTAATGGAAACAGATCGATAACACGGTACTACGATGGAAAAAAAACTTGGAAGACGACCTAGCGTAGATTATAGGGCTTGCTGAGTACACTACAAATTGTCTCTAAAAATTTCAGAAACACCCTCGCATTCAGAAGTTATTCTGAAAAAACCGTTTTCAGTTATGACCGTGAACTTATCGATCTGTAACTCAGTCAGTCTCTGTCCGACTTTAAATTTTTAAACGGGGTTAAAAAGAAAACTGATTACGCTTTAAAATTAAGTGCATTTTTTGATACATTTGTTAGTTATAAGTATTGTTTTTGTTAAGAATATCTAAAAGAAAAACAAAATTTATCAACTTTGTTGGTTTTAATCGCTTTTCATGGCTTATTTTCATATTATTTTATACCAATGTATAAAGGAAATTTAGTTCTTAACAAACCATCGTTCTAATTATTCAAATCGGATTAAAATTATAATAGTTATTCAGCTTTTCATTAACACCTTTTATAGTATTTTCTCCCCCAGCCCATATGAATAAAAAAAAACAAAAAACTATAAAAAAAAAATTTTCTACAATTTTTAATTTACAAGGTAAATTTTGTGGAACTTTTTTCCAAAAAGTTTAATAACTTTTGCAAGTATAAACCGATTTAAACAACTAATACCTCGTTGTTGTCTACATAAAATTGTCTATAAAATACTGTGCAAAAAAACTAGGGTTTCATAGACAAAAATTAAAATAAATATTGTTGAATTTGAAAAATTAGGAAAAAAAAATAAAAAAGAAAGCTTAAAAAGAAACTTATACAATTTCTAGGAATATAGATCTTATATATATATTTTATGAAAGCTTAATTCTTTACCTAACTATAATTGTTTAAAATTTTGAAATCGGTCTAAAAATGTGTGAGTTAGAGGTACTAAAGTACTACGACCTACCCTAAAACAGTTTTTTCAAAATAATTAAAAATTTTGAGGGTGTTTCAAAATCTTTGAAAACGGTTTTAATATGTCCTCACCTAGGCGTACAACCTCCACTAGGTGGCTTTTCAAGTTCTGACAAAAAGTGTCATTTTGTAGCAGAGTGTAATCCGTGATCACTAATCTTTTCAACCAAAAATCTATTCTTCATATGAAAATTAAATGAAACATAGAAACATGATCTGTTATATTTAAAAGGTGAAAGGATAATCCATGATCTGTTATATTTTCAAGCAAAAACCAGGACGAAAATCTGTGATCACTTATATTTTCATGCTGAGACCTTGTAAACAATACTTTTTTCGATGATGCGATAATAATGTAAAACAAAATCAGTATCAAGAAGAAATTCTTTGACATCATTAATTCATCCTTTAAAAAAATTATTCTGATAGTGTCCCTGACACTACCTGAAATTTCTTACACTTTATATGAAAGTAGTTCATTATCTATTTATTTGATTACTGTACTCATTATCTCCACCGACCTTACCTAACTCCTGCTATTCATTTACCCACTATATATTCCAAAACATTTATTTAACAAACACTTTAACACCAAAAAGATGCACGACGCAACACCATCAGCAGAAAGAAAAAGTGATTATAAGTTTTGGAAACAAGTTTTTGCTTAATATTTCTTGTTCGCTTATTGTTTTATCAGGCAGCAACAAAAACTCACTAAATTGAATAATAATAGTTTAACACAATACTGCAGATAATAAAAAAAACACAAATACGTAAAAACGTATAACAAACAAACAAAAAATATCTAATGAAAAAGTCATGACACTAGAAAATTTTATTTTTTTTGTTAGCAGCACTTTTCTCTAGTACATTTTACAAGAGTATGAATAACTATTAAGCTTAAGGAATTTTTTTGCAGCATTAAAACAACTTGCAAGTATGTTTCAAACAAAATTTTGAACAAAAAAGAAAATCATATGTTTTTTAGATAAATATTAATATATTTTACATCACCTCTTATATATAACTTAAAAATATTTCTAAAATACAGATTTTATTAAGACAAATGCAAAAACTGATCTAGGAAACAAAAACCAGGCGGACATTTACTATAATATTTGAAACAGTCGGCTCCAGCTCTACCCATTTCATAGGCATGACCATAAATTCCATCCACATCTCCATAACCAGGCCTAAGAAAAGTTGAATAATTTTTTATTTAAGGAAATTTCAAAATCACTTAAGTTGTATTTATAATACTTACGTTAATATCACATTTAAGATTTCTGCAAACAAATCCATATGTTTATGTATCTGAGCATTTTCACATATCGAACGCAATAGACATTCCTTACCATTGCCATGGCTTAAGTTCATATAGTTTTCCAATACTAAGTACAAAAATTCTCTGGATTCATCTGGTTTTATATGTGCTCGACCCTGATTCGATCGCACATAAAAATTCTCCCATTTATCCCAGGGATAGAGCGGTGTCGAGGGTATCTGGTAATTGCCCACATGAATGTTGTAGGAACAGATCAAACTTCTCCAAACGATAGGATCGGCAAGGGTAATTGGCTGAATGGGTCCTATAACTAACTAAATGATAGAATTTTTATACAAATTATAAGTTATTTATTAAATATAGGGGCGAAAATTTCGAACAAAAAAAATTAATTTTGGAATCATTACTCTTTTCCATTCTATGATATTTCGTATACACATTTGCCATGGTCATACAGAATTTCGAAATTAGCTTTAGTTTGGTTTTTATATACATATGTGGGTTAAAATATTTTTTAATAGATGCGTGCGTATACATATCGAGCCCTTAGCGCCAAATTATCGTAAGCGACATTTTTAAAATTTTTGTTTTATTGCAGAAATTAAAATTTTATGGACCGACTGATGTTTTAGCGTTCTCAGAATATCAAAATTGTTAATAACATCAACAATTTTATCATAAGTCAGTGTTTATACAGTGGTGGCCAGGAATTTAAGACAAAAATTGTTTGCTAAATACCACGTGATTGTCAACTATTTTTTAAAATATTTCCACAAATATGCATGAGGACTGTTTTAACACACAAGTGTGTTTTATTCGACTGTGTCAATTCATACATATTCACCACGAACACATCAAATTTTTCTACAACTTGACCAAAAAAATTTTTTTTAAATAAACATATTTTCTCACATTTATATAATTATAATTTTATTATTATAAAATATCCGGACCAAATTTCGTATTTTTAGTTCAATTAGTTTCGGTCATATCATGTTATTAACAGCGGATGTTCGCTGAGGTGGGTCAACGTATTTCCACATATCTTTTTCCATATATGTTTTACCGATTTTTCCAAACATTTTTCAGAAACTAGAAACATTAATAATAAATTTCATACCCTTAGAGATCCTTTTATTTTGGCTCTATCGCACTTAAAATTCAGTTGATGAAAAAATTCAAGTATTTGTTTTAAATTGGTGGTCACCACTGTATTTTACAGTAAACAAATTTTATCGTAAGCGACACACAGTGGTATAAAAAAAGAGGGAAATAAATCTGTAACTTCTAAATGGTTTGATTGGTTTGAATGAAATTTTACATGCGCAAAGATGAAGTGTTGTCGAGTTTAAGTTTTGTCGAGTTTAAGGGCCCTCAAAGTAGGCCACCTCTGGTATGTTACATTTTTAAAACGATATTATTTCTTGGTTTGAGTTCTGATTTCAAAAACATTATACATGTAGATTCTTCTCATCGAGCACTACAAAAAACCTCGTCGTAGCTATCAATCATTTATTATAGCATTGGAGATATTCGCATTTGAAAATTAAATTTTCAACATTTTTACCCACCCTACTCCAGTTTTTTGATAACAGCGTATCCAAATATTTCCCGATTTTCACCACTTTTCCTTTATTGGACTAACAACACATGTATGTGTCAAATGGAAAAAGAGCAGTTTAAAAATAATGACTAAGACCAAAGCTATATGCATTTGAATTTAAAAAATTTTTATAAAGCTATTTTTCGCTATTTTTTTGGGAAAAAAGAACTTTTTTCTTTTTAAGTTATCGCAAAAAATTTCTAAGAGGATGTATAAGGAATTTCTACTTTCTGAAAGCTTAGTTTTCATAAAATATTTTAAAGGAAAATCAATTTCAAAATTTTTGTTACCGAGGGGACCAGGTCCTTTCAAAAAACACCTATTTTTTATGAAAAATAAAATTTTAGGGCAAAAATTCTCAAATCGCGTATTCGATATCAAAATATAGTAACCGATTATAGGTGGGTCAATATGTTTCTAATTATTTTGTAAAGGGTCCCGATAATTCCGACCCTGCTATGGATATTATAGCCAAAAAACTAAAAATTACCATTTTTGGAATTTTTCAACACTTTTTTGGGAATTGCGGGATTGCTGATAATAAATTTCAAAATTCGTTTTTATTTTTCCATTCCAACAGAAAAATCTACATAATTGTGAAATTCCATTAAAAACTATTTATAAGTAAAAATTTAATTTCAATTCGAAAAATTTGTATCTATGCAAAAATTCAATAAAAAAAACATTTTTTGTCATATTTTTCTATAAAGTATTCCATGAATTTTTAATTGTCAAAAGTTATAAATATTTTTTAAAAAGGGACAAATAGCTTGAACGAAATTATGTTATATCTCATCATAACATTTTTAATTCTATGTATAAATTTCAAAATAATCAAAAAAAACTTTCTCCTGTAAAATTTGTGTTTTGTCGCTTACGATAATTTGGCGCTAAGGGCTCGATATTAAATGTGCTAATAACTTAATAACTAATAGCTAGATTTTATCATATTTTATACTGTATTAAAGCTAATGAATCGAAGATTTTTTTCTAGACCCAGAATCGCTTTCGGAGTTGATTTAACGTTGTCCGTCCGTCCGTCTGTACCCACTAGTCTGTGATTACTTATATTTTAAACCTAATTTCGTCTTTTCATATGAAAATTAATTAAAATATAAACGGACTATAAGTCGGTAAATAGTGGAGCAAGTGGAAAAAGGAAGATAATCTGTGATCACTTATATTTTCAAACCATCCATTTCTACATATGAAAATGAACGGAAACATAAAAGTGGCTATAAGTCGGTAAATAGTGATCCAAATGGATAAAGAACGATCATCTAAAACAAATAGTGGTATATTACAAAGTGAAGCGTATCCCAGAGAGAGCGTTCTGCATCGATCAAAACAAATAGTAGTCGGACGGGAAACGGACCGGAATATAAATCGGGTGAGGCAAAACTTCCCAACCACTTCATTCTAAATACTTTTTAACATTAATTTGTTACATTTTTATACCCTTCACCTTCGTGAGAGGGGTATATCTATGGCTTAATATAAAAAAGGCGTAACTAATTTTTTTCCTTCGCTTTACCAATACCCACCCGGGTGACCACATCGTTTTTATTGGTTTAATATTTTTTTAATTTTGTTTCAGTTTAAATGAAATTTGTACTCTCTGAACAAATTTTAGAGTTCTATAGAATTTAATAGAAACATTTTAAACTTTTTATAAGGTTTTTTAAATTTTTTAAAATTTCGTTCATCGCATATATTTATAGAAGTGTAGTGTCACCCGGGTGGGTATTGGTAAACCATGAACATAAAAAACCTTTCGTAAAGCGAAAGGTTTAAAATAAATTTTAAATGAGAAATAAAATGTGATGTCTCTTCTTATTAAATATTGCATTAAAACTTTTTTTGTGTCTAAAATTGTATGGATTTTATTAAGTTTTTTCCTTCTCATGTAAAGTAACAAAATTTCGAATTACGCCTTTTTTATATTAAGCCATCGATTTATAAGTCGATTAAGCCATGTCCGTCTGTCTGTCTGTCCGTCTGTCTGTTTAAATCAATTTTCTGAAGACCCCAGATATCTTCGGGATCCAAATCTTCAATAATTCTGTCAGACATGCTTTCGAGAAGTTTGCAAAATCTGTCCTCAAATGGCTGAGATATAAGGAAAAAACCAGGACAACCTCGATTTTTTACCTATTTTTGATCTATACCTGGATTACTAAGTCATTAATATAGACAATATGTATATCTAATGATAGATATTTCAAAGTCCATTGCAACGATGTAGATAAGGCTATAGTAAGTTGGACCTACAATGGGTCAATATCGGGAAAAATATTTTTTAACCCGAATTTTTTTTTCATCAAAAATTTTTTTTTGTCATACATTTTTTTTCAAAAAAAAAAAATTTTAAAACTAAAAAAAAAAAATTTTTAAACAATTTGGAAAAAACTTTTTTAAAAAAAAAATTAAAAAACAATTTCAAAAAAATTTTAAAAGCAATTAAAAAAAAATTAAATTTTATTTACCTAAAAATATTTAAAAAAAATTAATTTTGAAGTATAATTTGGTGAAGGGTATGTAAGATTCGGCACAGCTCTCTTACTTGTTTATTCTCAAATAACGAAAACTCGTTCCAAAAACTTAGTTTTTTAGAAAAGTGCAAAGTGTGACGTTATTTACCATGTGATTTAATATTGAGCTTTATCGATTGCATTTTATAATGCAATCTTTTGCTCCAAATACAGAGCGTTACCTTAGCTCCATAGATATTTGGCTTCAGTGACAACTGGACGGGCTTTACGTGCGATCTCTTACGCTTCATAATGGATCCATTTTTCATCCCAAAGAATGATTCGGTGCAAAAATTATTTTCTTTTAAGGTCTCTCAGCTTCATTTCGTATGGTACCCAATTTCCCTTCTTTTGGATGCTTGCAAGTGTTTTGAAATTGCAGATTGAGTACCTCCCAATGATTCTGCAAGCTCCTGTTGAGTTTTACAACAATCTTCATGGAGAATGCCTCTTTTTTCGCTGGTCTGGGCGATCTTTGTCTTCCGTGTCTAAATTACAACTTCTGAACCTCACAAGCCATCTATCTCGCGTTGAAACCGATGGAAGACGTTCATTGTAAGCTTCGGTAATCAATCGGTGTGCTTCAGCGGCAGTTTTTTTCAAATTATAGAAGTAAAGCAAAACTTCCAGCATAATTCGTTGGTACAAAATTCGACTTTTTCGAAGCCAAAAAAAATTTTTGTTTCCAATAATGTTCAATGTTCAGAATAAATGAAAGATCTGTACCCTTCAAAATGGCATATAAGTTATTAAAAACAACAACCGCGTTCAAAAGATACACCATCTATTGTAAATCCCGAATTTGTGTATGAAAAAAATAACTAAAATTGAAGCAACATTTTTTAAATGATAATTTTCAATTGCTGAAAGAAGTCACTGCCATTTTCTTAATGTCGCAAAAAATTAGTCGACAACTCGGGGTGAAATTTTAGTTAAAATACGTTATACTGTGTAGCTCGATGTGTAGCTCGAAATAGTTCACATATTTTTCACTGATTAAACAGATCAACATAAAACCATACACCAAATAGTTTATTTGAGAGAGAACTCTAACATTTAAATGAGGTACGACCTCATTTTAATCCAAATTGCAATCAAAATTTTTTTTTCAGTTCTGTATTAATTTCAACCAAATATTCAGAGTATTTCACTAATCCAGCCGCTTTTCTGTTTACATTTCAACTTTCTTAGACTTACAAATATCAAATTAAACTTTTAAGTGTTGCAAATTTCAACTGAAAGCATTTGAACTTTCAGAACTTTCTTAATATTTAAACACAATTTAGATTTTCAACTACATCCACATAAAACTTTACCATCTTCATTATTGATGGCTCAAGACGACCTAATTAATTATCCCGATTTTTTACATAAAAACAACAAGCCTTGCACCACATTACCTTTGCAGCTCCACCATTATTGAAAATTAAGCCGCGTTTCTGACGATGCTTAAAGAAATTGGTTAAATTTCTGCTGACACCATAACCAGCAAACGACCACGACAACTGACTCAACACAACAAAGTAAATAATAAATATTCTCCGTAAAATCATTTGTAATGATTTATTAAAGTTTTGATATAAAAAAAACTAAACTGAAGAAGACCACAAGAATGTCAAAATAGAACTGATTAAGTTATTATTAACATAAAATCATAGTGACAGCTTCACAAACAGAAAAATAAAAGAAAGAGGGTTTAGCAAATATATGAAAATGAAAAATAAATTCTGAAACCCACTACAACCACAAGCAAATAATTCAATAAACACACAGATACTTAGACCTATTTGTCTTGATATCTATGCGTCAGTCCATCTAACCAAGTGTCTTTATGTCTGTCAGTCATTCTTTAGGTTATAATTTCATTATAGTCTCTGTGTTTTTTTTTTTCTTTGTTGTAGAATATGAATATTCATATGTGTGAATGAATGTGTGTTTGACATACTTTGCATGTGTGTATGAAATGTAGAAGATTTTTTCACTTTTTATTTTGGAAATGTTCCAAATAATGTTAATATTTGTTTAGATTATTAACAGCATCCAAACGTAACCCGCACAAGCAGCTCTTACATATTCATTATCAAGCTCTAACAAGCCGGGGCTGATAAATTGTCTCAACAAAAGTTAAAATTGTACCAAGAAATTTTGTAGTATTTTGGTACCAAGTAAAAGTAGTATTACCAATGTACTAAAAAGGTCAATTATGAATCCAGCTATGAAATTTGGCAGTTTCTATTTATATCTATTTAATTGTTATAGTAAAAATATTAGTGGAAAAAACCTCCGGTTAACAACATATTTTTCCCGATTTTGATACTTTGTCGTCGTTGGAAAGGTCTTTGAAATATCTATCAGTCGATATCCATATTGTGTATATTTATGACTTAGGTTAGGTTCTCAGGTAGTCCTCCAAAGCCTTTCGTCTTGTGTTTAGCTCAGGTTGTTCCCTTTGTGTTACCTGAGGAAGATAAGAAAAATAAGGAAAGAAATAGAAGGCGATAAGTTAAGTGTTAAGTTTAGTAAGCGTAGAGTTATTCAGAGAAATTATAGATAGAAGTTAGAGGAGTTAGAGCAATTAGATAAGATAAGAAATTCATCTCAAATTATGAGTTTGCATGTCCGGTCTTAACCATCTGCTTTTCCTAATAAAATAATCTATACCTTCCTATTCCTTCCCAGATAATTCGGAGAGGTTGCTAAAGAGGATCCCCAGTATCGGACAGTTGAGGCAGCCCAAGTATTGCAGCATGATTGCCGAAAGTGCAATGCCCGGTGATCACCGCCACCATATTGCTGAGTCGTATTCGTTGTAAACCGAGTAAATACGATATGCGTTTACAGTCCAGCGTCATATCATCCATCGTAGCACAAGTGGATTCATTACTCCACCTTGTTATGGGCAAGTTTATAAACTTGCCCAAGTTTATAAAATTCGACAGCATAAAATAATTAATAAGCAAATGCGTTCAAGAATGGTGGAATATTGGTGTAGAAACTTCAGAAAAACTGGCTTTATCGGTTAAAAAAATCACTTAAGAGACGTAATTGCTGCTAAAGGACACCACATTCAATATTAAGGACATCATACATCATCATAATTTGCATTTTTATACCCTACACCACCATAGTGGGGTCTAAAACCCACCTCAAAGTATACCGATCGAATTAGAATCACTTCCTGAGTCGATTAAAAGATGTCCGTCCGTCCGTCTGTCCGTCTGGTTGGCTGGCTGGCTGTCCATGTAAACCTTGTGCGCAGATTACAGGTCGCAATTTTGAAGATATTTCGATGAAATTTGGTACATATTATTTTTTCGGCTCAAGTACCAAGCCTATTGAAACTGGCTAAAATCGGTCCATTATTTCACCTAGCCCCCATACAAATGTCCTTCCGAAATTGGACTTTATCGGTCATAAATGTTTAATTTATCTATGTATCTACACAAATTTCGCTCCAAATTAGTTTTATATACACAAAATTCATGTCACCAAATTTTGTTACGATCGGTCCATAATTAGTCATAGCTCCCATATAGACCCGCTTCCGAAAATCACTTTAACGTACATAAATCGCTTAAAAATTTTGGTATACTCACAAAATTCAACATAGTAAACTTTCATATAGACATAAATCACACGATCTAATTTCATGGTAATCGGTCCATAATTGGTCATAGCCCCCATATAAGTTACACTTCCGAAAATCACTCAAAAATATAAATTATTGAAATTTTAAAAGAAAAATGTTTTTGCTCTTTTACTTAGTGTGTTTTTGTTAAAAATAAATGTGAACCTATTTTTATTTTACTATTAATTGGCAGTTTTAATAATCACTTGTTGGGCTTTTAAAAAAACATTTACTTTATTCGAATCGGATAATTATTTTTCGAAATATAATCAAATATATTTTCAGCTATATGGGGTACGGACGAAATTACAAACTTATATATACCCTTGTCTTTGATATAAGGAAAAAAACCGGGATAACCTCAATTTTTGGCCTATTTTTATCTATATCTGGCTTACTAAGTTATTAATATAGACAATATGGATATCTAATAATAGATATTGCAACGTCCATTGCAACGATGTATATAAGGCTATAGTATGTGGGATATACAACAGTTCAAAATCGGAAAAATATGTTTTAACCCGAATTTTTTTTATCAAAAAAAATTTTAAAAATATTTAAAATTTGTATTTAAAAGTATAATTTGCTGAAGGGTATATAAAATTCGTCACAGAAGAATATAGTTTTCTTACTTGTTTTTCTATCCTTTGACATTGAAAATCTGTCCGTCCGTCTGTTGAAAACATAATAGGGTCCAAACGAAGGAGGTCCCTGGCTGAAAGTTTATACAAATACTATCTGTTGATAAGGTTTGTTTGGCATTTAAAATGAACAATATCGGAACATATAAATTTCCCTCAACAATATTGTTTGAGCAGTCATAAACATATTGATTATACTGCAATCCTGATAAAATGTTGCAAAAATTAGTTCTAAGTAGCCTGAAATTATACTGTAAAGTATGGCGAAAATCGGGTAACATTTGTTCCTAGTCCCCATATAAGTCTCCCCTTCGAAAATTAATAATTGCGTATAATAATTAATATCGTGATTGACATTGGACATATATAAACAAGTTTTATACGAACCAACATCTTTCTACCAACTTTTGTGAGGAGCGGTCCATATTTGAAATTATATTAACATAAATTTCGACATAAGTCATTCAAATTCTGTACAGTTCGGATCATAGCTGATTCAAGTCTCCATAAAAGGTCAGAACTACATATTGATGGGTATACAAGATTCAGCGCAGTCGAATATAACACTCTCACTTTTTTATATTACAAGTCGGTAGCAAATGGAAGCTTTTTATTAACCAACCCCTTCCCCCCGTGAATCAGCGGCTGATGTAGGTTTAAATTTAAAAATGTTAAAGAGTTGTTACAACAAATGTTTTCATAGTACGAAATAATTTATTGCAAATTTGACAGAGTTCCTGAACTATCAATTGTACCGATAAAAAAGTACTATTGTACACAATTATTCATCCCTGACTTTGGCACATTTAAAACGAAACCATAAATTCGGTTATAAACGTAAACATTCTCTTACACACTCACCCCACTCTTCTCGACTTAAGAACGCAATTACCAAAAGACGAGTGAATGATGATTAAGTGGAGCAAGAAAATTGGTAACACAACGTTGCGGTAGTAAAGATGTAATAAAATAAGTTGAAACACATACGCACTCAGACTCACTCTCTCGCTCGCTCTCTCTCTCTCCTTTTCACACTCGCACGCCACAAATTAATTTGTCTAATAAAATCCCAGATAATTTTGATGGCAAACATTACTTGTATCTAGTAAATACAATCAAATGATTTAATTAAGAGATGAAGAGTTTGAAATAAATTTGTTTTGGGGAAGAGATACTTGTGGCAAATTAACATTTTACGCTTTCACTTTCACGGCTGCTTGGAGTAAATATGGTAAAAGGTGTTTTAATAAAATTTTCACGAAATTTAATAATTTTGTGCAGAAATCTTAAAATCTTTTTGATTATAGTCATCAAATATAATTGGTAGGTGTAATATTTTTCAATTACCTGAAAGTGTTTACACAAATTGGTGGGAGAATATAATTTGTATATGTCTGAATTTATAGCTTACTTAACTCCAGCAGAATTTGATGTTTGAAATGTTAAATTTAGATAATCAAAAGAAAGATACAAGCAAAGAAACATCCTATCCTTCTGTCTGTTGTTGGCACGATAGGGCCTAGAGGGAAGGACCTAGCGGTGAATTTTTCCCTCAATAGGACCTAAAGGCATAAAATGTTAGCTAAATATTTTTCTGTATATCAGACATTTCTGGTATTGAACAAGGATAAACTCTATCTAACAACAAATATTAGAACAACATGTCGGTTCGTCCGACGTTTAAAATTAATTAGAGGATGATATAACCTAAACACCAATTTTATCTCTCGATCAAAAATGTCCAACCGAAAAAAATTGAACAAAATGTTCAACCTATCCATGCCCTTTCGCCTGTCTGCCTGTTACCGACACGATGTGATGACATAAGATTATCAAATATTTTAATTTAGTTTCGCCTTAAAACTTTTCTTCTCTAGTTTCCCAGTCTCCTACTCCTTTTACCTCCCCCCAAATACATTAAATTCCTTAAAAAATAATCCAACGATATGTGCTGACAGTGATGCGTTGCCCCTTTCCTGTTGATTTAGGAGGATTTTTATTTTGATTTTGATAAAGTTGTCTGTTGGATGTTGTCTTATGTGTATGGGGAAGTGAATGTGTATCACGAAGCGACTGTATTTTAGCGGTACTAAACTAAAAATCACTCAATATTATAAACACATACATACAAACGCCGACTAATACTTAAACATATATTATCTTTGGCATACAGTTTAGTTTTGTTGAAAGCCAAAGAGAAAAATACCACATCATCACTATTAGACGTTATATGGCAGAGCACACAGCACACACTTAGTTTGGCAACAATCTAGTTAAGTAAAACAAACAAAGAACAAAAAGCAAAAGTTAATAATAGAAAAATTTTATAAAGACAGCGCAGACTATATTGGCACAGTGACCGCACAAAGCTTTAAAAAGATAATTATCAACCTATAATAAATTATTTCCCATAAAATTCACTTTCCTTTCCGAATTCCCATTTGGTTTTAATAATTGACATGTATTTAAAGAGAATCCGCTAAAATTTTAACGAATTTAGCAAAGTCATTTCTAAATATTGTTACGTTTTTACCTTTTAAAAATGGTATATACTTTTGATTGATAAAAGCAGTTTAAAAATTGTAACAACTCTTTATACACTAAAATTTATACAACCACAGTTTAAATAGTCACTATGTGTTTTTATACAAATACACGTTTATAATTCACAACAATACACACACTTAAATTAAACTTTATAATGTACAAGACAGTTGATGTTAACTCTAACATCACCTATTATAAACTGTCTACCGACTGCTGCCATTATTTATACACAGAGCCATCTTCATTCCAATAGCTTCATGAATGATCTTAAAGACAAAACAAGAATTCTCGAATTCTATAGCTTTTAGCAACTTCAATTTGTTACCCTACTTACAAATAATGCTATTAACTGCGTGATCTCAACATTGCTGATAAGTAGAAGTTTCTATTGATGGACATGTTATTGTTGCAAGCAGTTGTTACAGACTGCTAAATTCAACGATATACTACAAACTACTTTCTTTAACCTACTGCACCTACTGATATTGAATTATAATCGCTCAAAATATTAGGTCCAGACCAGTTTCTACTTCGAAATATCAAAGAAAATCAAAAATCAAATGGTTGCTTTTATTATACTATTATACTATTATACTATTATACTATTATACTATTATACTATTATACTATTATACTATTATACTATTATACTATTATACTATTATACTATTATACTATTATACTATTATACTATTATACTATTATACTATTATACTATTATACTATTATACTATTATACTATTATACTATTATACTGATGGGTGTATGAATTAAAAATACAATAGATGGCGTATGTTTTGAACGTGGTTTTTGTTTTTAATAACTTTTCTGTCGTTTTGTGGGTACATTTATTCCCATTTAATTATTGAAAATTTATAGTGTAAAAAACAAAGTTCGAAAATGTCGAATTTTGTACAAACGAGAAGTTTTACTTTACTTCCTTAATTTGGAAAAAAGTGCCACACACCAAAGCTTATGGTGAATGTGTTCCATCGGTTTCAATGAGCGAGAGATGGTTTGTGCGGTTCAGAAGTGGTGATGAGGTCTTCTTTGTCAACCAAGAATTGGAGGCATTACTCCATGAGGATTGTTTTGAAACTCAACAAGAGCTTGCAAAATCATTGGGAGCTACTCAATCAGCAATTTCAAAATATTTGCAAGCAGCAGAATTCATCCAAAGGCAGGGAAATTGAGTACCATATGAATTCAAGATGAGAGACCTTGAAAGACGATTTTGTATGTATGAAATGCTGCTAGAACGCTATTTTGCTCCGAATCATTACTTGCGATGAAAAATGGATCCATTACGATAACCCGAAGCGTAAGGGATCTTACGTGAATCCCGGCCTACCAGCCGAATCGACACCAAAGCCAAGGTAATTCCCTGCATTTTGTGGGAGCAAAAGTGTCCTATCTTTTATGAGTTGCTGAAATCTGGTCAGACCATCACAGGGAACCGAACGCAACTGATTCGTTGGAAGTTAGCAATGGCCGACGGACACATGTTGTAATACCTGTTAAATACTATTTAGAAAGATATCACAGCAACATATAACCACATACAACAACAAAGAAAATCTTGGATATCAGATGATACTTGGAACTTGATTTCTCAAAGAAGGGAACTCAAGCTGCAGTTAAACAACAACAACACTTTGAGACAGCTGCATGAAAAGACAAAAAAAGTTCCTAGAACAGCTTCCAATGTCGGTAGAAGAAGCGGCTCACCAGAACAATATGAGAAAACTCCACCAGACGATAAACTGTCTCGCCAATCGAAAGTGTAACAGGAACAAACCAGTCGCTGATCGCAATGGTGCAATGATGCACAGACACAAAGATGTAGAGAACATTTCGAAGAAAATAAAAACGTCACCACAGATGCAATTACTGGGGACAACGAAATTGAAAACAACAGCCCTGCAGAAAATATCCTAAGAATATCAAGCAGCTCCTCAGTATAAGTGAGATAAAGGAGGCTATCGGGAAGATAAGAAATAACAGGGCAGCAGGCGAAGATGGAATACCAGCTGAACTTCTACGACCGCACATCACATCAGTCTAGGTGGAGGAAAGGCTACCTCCAACATGGAGGAATTTTAAAGTTTGCAACAACTGGAGAGAAGTTACTCTGCTTAACACATCATGGCAGTCATAATACAGGGAAGGCTTCAAACTAAAAAGGAGCCTCTCACGTCAACTCGAAAATTTTTATTATGCGGAAGATCTCCAACATGCAAACAAAAGTAGAAGATTTGGAATGCTTTCTTCTTCAACGCATGTGTAAAATCTGCTCTGTTGTGCGGAAGTTAAAATTGGTTAGTATCTAACACCATCACGCAAAAAATCACAGAATATTCTGGCCTAACAACATCAGCAACTCGGATCTCTGGAACTTTATCAACAAGGAACCCATTCTAATACAAATAAAACGAAGGAAATTGAGGTGGATCGGTCATACTATCAGGAAGGATCCTGACAATATAACAAGGATGGCGAAAGAGTGGAATCCTCAAGGCTCAAGAAGCCGTAGTCGGCCAAAGAAAACATGGAGACACATAATACTCCAATAACTAGGACAGTGCAATTGTATATGGGAAGATCCGGAAACCACTGCAATAAATAGTGTAAGATGAAGATGCTTTGTGGAAGCCATATGCTCCCAAGAGGGGTAATGGAAAAAAATTATTTAGAAACAAGTGGTTAGGAATTTTTGCCTCACCCGCCCCATAGCCCAGAGCTTTCCTCGTCCGAATACTACATGTTTCCATCGCTGCAGATCGTTCTCTCTGGAATACGCTTCACTTCAGAGCAGAGTATCTGAAATTGGCTTGATTCGTTCTTGGCCTCAAAAGATTAACAGTTCTTTCCATATATTTTTAAGTTATACATCCAATATAATATTATTATTACGTAATAAACAAACTTTTATACAGACATATATATGTCTAAACCAATGACCAATGACCCACCACTAAATAAAAAAGGCCAAACAAATATATTCCAAAATATTTTTAGGTATTTAACAACAATTTCCTTTGAACTGTCTGCAAATACCTGACAACATCTACAAATTAACCAACTGTTTAAACAATCTTCCAGACTATGTACGAGTACATATTTTTAAATACCGCCACTGTACAAACACATTTTCACCAAAATACACTGATATACACACACAACTACTACAACAATGTATGTATGTCTTTACGATGAAAAAAACATACACACACACACTCATAGCGGAAAAATGCAAACAGAATACTAAATGATTTCCCGCCCCAACAAGTAAGTTTTGAACATAATCCCCCCCACCAAAAAAAAACATAACAGAATATAGAGAATGCGAAAAAAAAAAACAAACTAGAAAATGTTAAAGTAGACAAAGTTCGTCCATGGCAGTGGTATTGAAAACTGTGAATGAAGCTTATCCTTGTCTACAGTTAAATAGATTTTAAATAGATTTGTACGCGTACATGACACTGACATCAGCCAATATATAGAGTGAAATGAAGACAAACTTTTAACACCGTGTAGCGTAACTGATTGTAGGCGGCTGGGTAAAAGTTTGGATACCCTTCCAAAATTCGAATGAGGACTTTTCGAATCTACTTGATTGTTTGCGTGCAGTGAACTACCACTATAACCAACTGTTATAGTTTTCATGTAAACTTTTTAATTCCAGTATGTTTCCTATTATAGGGAAATTCATACTGTGATAACTGGCATCAACAAAGGTGTATTTATGTATATTAAAAGTTCAAAAATATATAGGGCCTCATTCGGAACATGACTGGAAAATAAATAACAAAATCACTCAGTTATAAAATAATTTGCGAATGTTTTTCTGAATCAGGAACATATTTTTTTTAGAAATATTTGTAATAGTATTGATGTTACAAATAGTGTGATGAACTAATTTCTTTTTTACCTTTTATAGAGATTAGAAAAACACGGAAAACTAGGAAAAAAAAGTTAATAAATTCCATGTCTTAAACCTTATGACAGAACTTTACTACCAGGCAAATACCAAGAAAAATACAGTTTATTAAAAGAATTCAATAAGTTTTGTATTCAACATGAGATTAACAACTTTTACTTATTTTTAAACCTTAACGCACAAGTTGACCCTAAGAGTAATTGAAAAATGTTGATCATGCCAAAATGACAGCTAAGGACAGAACTAGAGGCGGTACCTATTTCCAAGGAATCATTTCTCTTTCCTTTACAGTTGGCTTTGAAAATATCAGTTCAGTGGATATCTGACACCAAAGCACTAATTTCTCTAAGAGAGTTGAATGTCATTATCGGTAGAATGTAAATAGTATGCGGAGTTTAGATGGACAGATGGTGATTTTGACATGGAAGACAAAGATCGCCCAGACCAGCCAAAAAAGCTTGAAAAACAAGAATTGGAGGCATTACTCCATGAAGATTGTTGTCAAACTCAACAAGAGATTGCAACATTATTGGGAGCTACTAAAGCAGCAATTTCAAAACGTTTGCGAGCAGCAGGATTTATCCAAAAGCAGAGAAATTGGGTACCATAAGAATTGAAGCCCAGATACCATGAAAGACGATTTTTTATGTGCGAAATGATGCTTGAAGGCTATAAAAGAATATGTGATGCAAAATAGATCCATTACGATAACATGAAGAGTAAGATATCCTATGTGAAACCCAACCAGCCGGTAAGGTTTAAATTTTTGAAAGGGGCCAAGGTTTGTGGAGCTTCTGAAGAGTAAATATAAGCTTTTTATAAAAGTATTTGATATTGGTGAAAACCTTAGCACTTGAAGATTGATATTTTACTAAAATTAAATAATTCTATGAATTTTTCGGATATGGTGATTTTCCATGAAGAAAAATATAAAATTTGTATTAATTTAAAATTTTAACGTTCAAAGATATAATAACAAGATTTGGAAATAATGTAAATCCAAGTGTCCTTAAATAATTTTTGACATTTTTTATTTTGAAATACCAAAATTCTTTAAACTCTAAAATGTGTTACATAAACTGAGTTTTTTTTACAAAAGTGCCTACTGTGACGTTATTGACCCTGTGAGAGTAAAAAAAACTTTGTATGTATTTAAATAAGATATAGGGTTATACAAATATGGAACATTTTCGAGGATCGGTGCTTTGCGTTTTTAGAAATGTTTACCCAAAACTAAATTTTTTTAAAAAATTGGTCAAGTTTGGTTAGGTCTGGTGGGGACTAGGTTCGCTTAAGTGACCTAGTAAATCAATGGCATTATAAATTTTGACATTTTTTATTTTGAAATACCAAAATTCCTAAAACGGATAAAATGTGTTCCAAAAACTGAGTTTTTTTAGAAATGTGCCTACTGTGACATTATTTACCCTGTGATAGTAAAAAGAGCTTTGTATGTATTTAAATAAGATATAGGGTTATACAAATATGGAACATTTTCGAGGATCGGTGATTTGCGTTTTTAGAATTTTTTACTCAAATATAAATTTTTTTCCAAAAGTGAGCCAAATTTTACTTTAGACGTTTTTGCATTAAGTTATCTTTTCGGATCATATAAAAAATTGATATGGTCCCGAAAAAAATGTTTCTACAAAAGAAAACAAGTAAGAAAGTATGATCGGTCAAGCCCGACAAAAACATTTTTCTTTTAAAATTTCAATAACTTATATTTTTGAGTGATTTTCGGAAGTGGGCCTTATATGGAGGCTATGACCAATTATGGACATATCACCATGCAATTAGGTCGTGTGATTCATGTCTATATTAAAGTTAACTATGTTGAATTTTGTGTGTATACCAACATTTTTAAGCGATTTATGTACGTTAAAGTGATTTTCGGAAGCGGGCATATATGGGAGCTATGACTAATTATAGACCGATCGTAACAAAATTTGGTGAAATTAATTTTGTGTATATAAAACTTATTTGGAGCGGAATTTGTGGAGATAGATATATAAATTAAACATTTATGACCGATAAAGTCCAATTTCGGGAGGGCATTTGTATGGGGGCTAGGTGAGATAATATACTGATTTCAGCCAGTTTCAATAGGCTTGGTCCTTGAGCCAAAAAAATAATATGTACCAAATTTCATGGAAATATCTGCAAAATGGCGACCTGTACTCTGCGCACAAGGTTTACATTTACAGCCAGCCAGCCGACCAGACGGACGGACGGACATCGTTTAATCAGAAAGTGATTCTAAGTCGATCGGTATACTTTAAGGTGGGTGTTAAACTAATATTTTTGGGCGTTACAAACATCTGCACAAACGCATTATACCCTCCCCACTATGGTGGTGTAGGGTATAAAAATATAGAGAATTTTGGGAAAAAAATTAAAAAATTAGGCACTTTTTAAATGTTTCAAATTTGAATGTGTGTAACTTTTTATAAGGACGAGATACGAGCAAGTTGTTTCTATTTTATTTAGAATTTTGTTGCCAATATCGACCCTCCCGCCATATCCAAAAAACTAAAAAAAGATCGAGCTCAAGGACTATTTATATTTTAAGTTTCAGCTCATTCGGATCATAAATGGATTTTTGGCGATTTTTTAAATGTGAGACCCGAGGTAACCTACTTTGAGGGCCCACAAACTGATCCCTCTTACCAATAGGAAGCTGAGCAAGTACTCGAAAACACCTCAGCTCCAACCAAGTGAAATTTCGTAAAAATGTATCGAATAGTTCCCGAGATACCGAATTATTTAAAAAAAAAAAACGTTTCTAAACCACTGCACAGTGGAAAATTTTGGTCATTTTCGGATAATAAATTTCTGTTAAATTTTAATGGATGAGGATTTTTGTAAGATTTTTCCTTTGTTGAAAAAATTTACCTTGTAAATTAAAAATAGTACAAATTTTTTTTTTTATACTTAATTTTTTGTTTTTTATGTACATGCGTTGAGGGAGAAAATACTATAAAAGGTGTTAATGAAAAGTTGAATAACTTTTACAATTTTCAACCGGTTAAAAAAAATAAAACAGTGTTTTGTTAAGAACTAAATTTAATTATATATAGTTATAAATTTGTATAACCTATCATAGCAAAATAAGCTATAAAAAGCAACTAAAATCAAAAAAAAAAATTGATAATTTTTTATCTTAAATTTCTGAGCTGCTCAACGTTTTTGCATGCCATTTGTTTATAGGCACCAAAAACCAGCTAATTTTGATATATATTTTAGATAATAAGTTAAGCTTTAATTCTATATTAAAACTAGATCGGCGGCAAACGGCGCCAATAGTTAAAATCCTATTCAAAGTTGCGTACACGCAGAGAAAAAAAATAGTTGGGCATGGTTACTGTAACCATTTTAATATTGTTACAAGTTTTTTAACTATATTATGGTCACAGTAACCATTTACATGATTGTGGTAACCGTAATATGTTAAATTTATGATTCACATGATTGTATCAACCATATATATGGTTACAGTAAACAAATATATGTTTGTGGCAACCATATTTATGATGAATAATTTTATCATAATATGTTGTTCTTAGATTATGATAAGCCTTAAGCCGAGAGCAACATAATATGATAAGACCTTCATCATATGAATGGTTGTCACAAACATATATTTGTTTACTGTAACCATATATATGGTTGATACAATCATGTGAATCGTAAATTAACCATATTATGGTTACCACAATCATGTAAATGGTTACTGTGACCATAATATATTTAAAAAAAATTTGTAACAATATTGAAATGGTTACAGTAACCATGCCCAACTATATTTTTTCTCTGCGTGTAGGAAAGCCAAAAAACATTATATATTTTGAATGAATAAATTTCAAATCTGCAAAAAATTTTTACAAAACTCTTTACAAAGATAGAATCTGGACAAGATACCCTTTCCAACAATTTATAACAATTCTGAAAAAAACAATTAAAAATAATAAAAATACGCCCTTGAATATGGTATAATTTTAGCTCCCTAAAACTTTAAAGTCGAAAGTATTGTGTTCTGTCGCCATTTTCGAATACTTCTGTTGACATAATAACTATAATTTCTGCAAATAATTACACAGTGCAACAGTGATAAAAACACACGATCATGACAGTATAGATTCGACTCTACTACCAAAGGGTAGTAAAACCCTATACTCAGTTTGCCCATTTTGGTGACCGATTTTTTTTTATGGGCCCCCAAAGTTTCTGAAAATCAGTGGGGCCTCTAAAAAAGGTGTCATCAGGTTTTGGTTAACAGCTAATTCAGACTTTGTGCTACGGCTTAACTTTATATGGCAATAATATAGCTAAGAGTCCGCCAAATAAATTTTGTTAAAATTTGTTTCCAAAAAATAGCTTTTTCGTGCACTTTTGTTGAAAAAATATAGGAAGAAAATTTTTTTTTTTACTTTTTTTAGAATAACTTCCAGGGACTCCTAATTTTTCAATAACAATATCCCGCAAAGTTGTAGCTACGGTAAATTTGAATAACTCTCGTGAACATATCAATGCAATCCGAACATACCTAGGTATTCTAAATAGCTGTCAAAAATCACTTTTTAGCTTAAAATTTGTAGTTTTTTACTAATTTTTGACTCTAAAACAATAATTTTTTGTTAAAAATGTATGTTCGAGTGTATACTTCTCTATTGTGCTGGAATAACGAAGAATGGGCAAATCATTATCGGTATGATCCGGGCGCATAACTTTATCCAATCTTGATCATGCAAGACCGGCTTGATGCAAGATATGAAAAAACTTTAAAATTTTTGAAAGTGGGCAAGGTTTGTGGAACTTCTGAAGTGTAAATATAAGCTTTTTATATAAGTTTTTGATATCGGTGGAAACCTTATGACTTAAAGATTGACATTTTAGTGAAATGAATAATTTTGTGACGTCATTTACCTTAAAAACTAATAATATTTTAAAATGGTGATTTTCCATCAAGAAAAATAAAAACTTTGAATTAATGTAAAATTTGAACAGTTACAGACATCACAATAAAATTTGGAAGTAATATAGACCTAAATATTCGTAAGTCAATGGCATCACTAATGTTGCCATTCTTTGTTTTTAAACACCGAAATTCCTGAAACGGCGAAAATTTGTTCCAAAAACGAAGTTTTTTTTAGAAAATAGCCCACTTTGACGTTATTTACAGCATGATAGTAAAAACGTTCTGTATGTATATAAACAACATATGGGGCTATACAAATGTGATGAGCTTTTGAGGGTCGGTGTTTTGCGTTTTTAGAATTTTTTACTCAAACCTAATTTTTTTTTTCAAAATTGCCCAAGTTTGGATAGGGCTGGGGGGTACAATGTCCGCTTAAGTTAGTCAAATTTTACCTTATATGTTTTTGCATTAAGTTCTCTTTCCAGATCATAAAAAAATTTATATAGTCCCGAAGAAAATTAGTTTTTTATAAAAGAAAAAATATGGGGACTTTTTTGGGAAAAAACTTAAAAAACACACGCATACAAAGTTGAAATATATAAAAAGATGCTTCAACTTTGGATGCGTGTAACTTTTTATAGGGACGAAATAATTGTTATCAGATTTGTTTTATTTTCTTTAGAATTTTATCGCAAATATACGTCATATATAAAAAAACAAATTTCGACCTTTCGTAGGCCCATCAAATTTAAAATACGAAAAAAAGATCGGGCAAAATTTAAAAAAATATTAAACCCAAATATCTCTTGAACTAAAAGAGATAACTACAGATAAAATCATATTTTTTGTAGACCTTCTCAAGGTCTATCTATATTTGAAATTGCAGCTCATTCGGATCATAAATGACTTTTTGGTAATTTTTTTATAAATGTGTGACATTGAAGGTCCACCCACTGATCCCCATTCCGAACACCTCAGCCGAGTAAATAATACAGCACAACATAGAAGTGTGGACTTGATAATACTATTTTTACAAAAAAATCTTTGTTTTAGCGTCAAAAAATAGGAAAAACGAAAATTGTTAAGGTACAAAGTGATCTTTATGTGCTATGTAGAGTGACTAGACACATTCAGAATGCATTGATATGTTCACAAGAGTTATTCAAATTTACCGTAGCTACAACTTTGCGAGATATTGTTATTGAAAAATTAGGAGTCCCTGGAAGTTATTCTAAAAAAAGTAAAAAAAAAAAATTTTCTTCCTATATTTTTTCAACAAAAGTGCACGAAAAAGCTATTTTTTGTAAACAAATTTTAACAAAATTTATTTGGCGGACTCTTAGCTATATTATTGCCATATAAAGTTAAGCCGTAGCACAAAGTCTGAATTAGCTGTTAACCAAAACCTGATGACACCTTTTTTAGAGGCCCCACTGATTTTCAGAAACTTTGGGGGCCCATAAAAAAAAATCGGTCACCAAAATGGGCAAACTGAGTATAGGGTTGTACTACCCTTTGGTAGTAGAGTCGAACCTATACTGTCATGATCTTGTGTTTTTCCAAAAGTCTCCATTTGTTGCATAGTGTTATTGCTTGACATCTTAACTTTACGATACAATTTGTTTTATGGTTAATTTCAATAATTTGCAAAAATCAATTATGAGATGCATACACCTTATATAATCCATTGTTCACTGTGGAGCGGTAAGTAGTTGCCTTGGGTTTAAAATTGAATAAAACAAAATTTAAGTATACTCAGGTAGTGTTTATAAACCGGTTAACCGAAAAACTGGTTTTTCATCGAAATCTCGGTTTTTTGCGAACCGGTTAATTTGAAATGTTGATTTTCGATTAACCGGTTTATCCGGTTTTTATCACTCGGTTAACCGGTTTTTAAAATTTGGGAATAAAATTAATAAATTTAATGTTTTGTGCATTTTTTGTATTCATTCGATACACATTATTGGTCTGACTTGAAACCTAAACTGCTGATTTACAATACAAACCTCTTTAGATTAATATTTTTAAGAATTACAATGATTCTAAATAGTAGAGGACGATGAGTTTACTTAGATACTTTTTCAGAATCAATTACACATAATGAAAATATTAAAAATTAAAACTAAATTCCGCATAATTCTATAAGTTTAAGTTTAGGCTAAATCTTACTAATGATTCATTAAAAACTTATTGATGATTCTACCAAACGTTAAATTGAATTCGATGTACCTACCTTCTTTCAAAAAATTTGACTTCATTAGTGTGTTTTGTTCTTAAAATTTTAATTTATTAATCATTTTGTTAGCTTTTCAGAAATATTGCAGGATAGACAAAAAACGTTCTAAAATCCATGATTTGAAACATTTTTGAAATCTGATAATGGAGTTTTATTAATTATTTGGTATGATTTATAATGACAAATAATCACATATAAGAAGAAGTGCGTTTTCATCTTATAGGTCCTTTTTTAGGACTTGTAACATTTTCTTTTTCGTATCAGAAAGTTAAGGTGATAATAAATTTCAAAATTAGCAAAAATTTAAATAAAAAATTGATTTACATTTTTTGGTTGGAATTTAATGAATAAACCAATAATTAAAACAAGTACGTATTATATATTTAGTAGCATATTTATACACAATTCCATTTGACTGAGATAATAATTTTGCAATTTTTACAAAATAAAATGACTCAGCACTTTTGTATATTTATAGTTATTTAATATTATCCATTCCTGACTACTAAAAACTACAAATTTTAATGCTATGTATACTTTATTGGACATTTTATGTTTTCTACACATATATGACGGTTAACCGGTTTAATCGGTTTTTTCGATGTCGGTTAACCGAAAAACCGGTTTTTTAAAAAGTCGGTTTTTTATAAAGACTAACTCAGGTCTCGTTTTATGCGGATTTTTTTATGCGGAATCAAATTTATGCGATTTTTAAATTAACGATTTTTTTTTTAGAATTTTTACAGATTTTAAAATTTTAGATGTTTTTTTTTAATTCTAGTGATGAAAATAATATTTTACAATATGATTTGTAAAATATTGAACCAATTCCAAAACGATGCAGACAATTATTCAGTGATTCAGATTAATCATAAATATTTACAGAATTTCCTTTTTCAGAATTTTGGAACGAATCATTAAATTTTATATGAAGCTAGAGTATCGTTTTATGCGAATTCAATTTATGCTTTTTTTTATGGAACGCATCTATCGCATAAGACGAGACCTGAGTGTACTTATATTTAGCTCAAGTTTTTATTACATTTATTAAATTTTACACTTCTATATTTCCCTAAAACTTCACGCTTATTACTATTTTGATAACTTTACAATTTTATTAATAACTTTTGCCATTAAACTCATAATATTCCGATGAAAACATTCAATTAAAAATCACATAATAGCACACATCAAACCACAAATCCACATTAGAAAAGCATATTGGAAATGTTTAATTGTTAGTGATTTTTCAACTTCATCATCCATAAGTATTTTCAAATTGCCACTTAAAACACCATGCCAGTTAGTGTCTCGCATGATTTTCTTTAAAATGCCATTCTCGCTCATGTATAACAAATATCGATTAAATTGATCTATAACAGGCGAACGATGAGGCAGAGTGATAAAAAATTGTTTGTATTTTAAGGGTTCTTTAAGTTTTATAGCTTTTGGTTTCTTCATGAACTGTTGTTGCGACAAAATAAAATCGACTAAATCCTCTTGACCCATATACATGTAAGACATGTCCAGTGATTGACGTTTAATTTTAAACTCGGAATTGTTGCCGCTGTAAAAGCGCTGCTTTAGATATTTTGGTATATTCAGTTTCTGAGTAGTGTGGCCATCTGCTGTATGTTCAAAAACTAATAAATTATTACGCTTGATGTCCTCTAGCTGCTGTAATTCGGGTTCATATACCTTGGAAGTAAGCAAACTGGAGAGACTGCTGCTATAGAAATTGGTTAGAAACAAGCCAGTGAATAGAATTAATAAACATAAGTAATAACTTAATAGAGAGCGTTGCGTTTTTAAAGATACCGCGAGAAAGAGTATGATTTTGATGGTTTGCAACAAGGCTTGAGCCACATTAAATTGCTTATCAAACAATACATTAATTGAAACGATTAGCATCAGGAACAGCAAACCACATAGAATGATGTACAACCACAGATGCATGTTAAAAGGTTTGAGGAGATACAAATTGTTAGCAATTTCATTACTGCTGGGCACTATCAATTGAATCTTGGTAACTATCAATGTAAGGCTCGAGGCATAATCATTACTTCTGGGCAGCTCCGCTGGCACAAAACTGAATTTACTTTTCTCCAGAAACTTGTTGACAATAGCCAAACTAGCTTTAGACTGCCACATGTCATAGAACTCATGTCTTATCGTGGCATTATGATACCTAAGAAATATTTCTATCCACTTGTAAAAGTAGCCCACACGCAACAATTTACCCTGCTTATTATGGTAGCTGAAGCAGACCGGTGGAAACGTTATATCGGGTACAACCATTTCGTAACCTTGGAAATTATGCAAATGAGTTTTGTTTTGAAACTCGGTCACATTGTTTAGTTGTACAACCTTAATCTCAGGATAGGGATGATAGGTATATAATTGTTTATCCGACCATAACAAAACCGAAATGAAACCATGAATCCAACACAATTCAAATATATAATGAAAATTCTGTTTAGCTCCCTGATATATCAACAAAATATCCTTAAAATGTAGAGTCCACAGTAATTCATCCATTGTTTTTAGGGTTTTATTTAAATTTTCCTCATTTAGCCAAGCCACTGTAAGAATCTGGTCTGTAAACTTTTTATATAGAGCTGTTACATTGTATTGAGTATCGGTTATAATTATGGGATGCTTTCAGAAATTGTTCAGTTGTATTTATCATTCGATCATAGTTTATTAAGATGTTTAACTCCAATTTGCCTTCACGATTGATTTGCCTGATTAGGTCTGAGACATCGTTGTACTGCTGCTTGATACTTGCTACAATTGTTGGCAATACAATGTTTATGATTGTCATTACTGTTAATGTAGTCAATTGCATTGTTAATTATATACTGAAACTAAAGTTTATTTTAAATATTGTGTAACAGAATCGTGTTTGCATTTGTCACACCATTTCCCGCAAAAAGTATAATTAACAATTATTTCCAAACTGACACAAATGTTAGTAAATCCAGAAATGTTCCATTAAAACGTTTAATAATAATTGTGGAATTCAGGAAATATTTAAGCTAACTGCAATATTTTCATTGGAATTGGTGTATTTTGTTTTAATATTTTTTAGCTATAAATGTTGTCGTGTTTGAACTTAAGTATCATATAATGTTTCACTTAATTATTTATGAAAAAAGTAATTATAGAAATTAATGGAATGTTAGAAAGAAATAATTGCATAAAATAAATAGTACAAATGAATCGTACAAAAGGACATAGGCTTTCAAAAAATAAAACATTTGTGCAATATAAATTTATTCAAAGTATTGGCCATTGTCAGCTATGATCTTTTCAAATCTTTCTGGCAACATATGAATTCCGAGCCAAAAGAACTGTTCATCTTTTGAGGCGAAGAACGAATCAAAAACTTCCTTGGTATTGCAATATGAGGCAGAGCATTGCACAGTGGTTTAGATAAATTTTTTTGTTTTGGAAATAATTCGATATCTCGGGAACTATTGGAGATATTGTTACATAGTTGGAGCTGAAATGTTTTTGAGTTGATTTGAGTAGCCCCGCAAAGTTAGTCACCTCGGGTCTTAAATTTTTTTTAAAAATCTTCAAAAAATCATTTATGATGTGAATGACCTGAAATTTAAAATTTTCCAACACCGAAATTCCTAAAACGGGGAAAATATCTTCCAAAAAATGAAGTTTTTTAGTTATTTAAGAAACATCTAGGGTTATACATTGTATAACCCCAAGTGCTTTTCAGGGTTAATTTCAAATTTTTAAGCTGTTATTATAAATCCTTGACTTCATGTTATATTTTTCTTAAGTTTCATCAAAATCGGCCCAAAAATATATAACATTTCGCTATCTTTCCATTAGAAATTCCAAATATTGAAAAAATTTACCTTTGACCTTCACGATTCAGACTATATTTAAATTTACCTGGAATATAATATTCTGAATAGGTTATACTTAAAATTAATAACAGTAAGGAAATTGGGCTCATTCGCCTAAATATGGCCACAAAAAATAGTTTTTCTCGAAAATCGCAAAATTTATATCACAGGTACGGAAAAACTATAGGAGGTGTTGACATACTTTTTTCACATTTTTATTCCCTATTATGTTGTCAAAAGATCCCCATGTGATCCCCTATTTTAACAACACTTAATCGAGCTCAAATTTCGGTTATATCAATATATGAAAAGAGTGATCGCTTTGTGGGGTCCAGATGAACAAGATTCCGATATTTTTTTCCCCCATATGAGATCCGGTCACCCACCCTATTATACAAATATGGAGCTTTTTCGAGGATCGGTGTTTTGCGTTTATAGTATTTTTACTCAAACCTAAATATTTTTATTAAATTGGCCAAGTTTGTATAGCTCTGGTGGACACTGGGTCGGCTTAAGTGAGCCAAATTTTAATTTACACTCTTTTGTAAAAAGTTCTCTTTCCGAATCATATAAAAATTGTATATAGTCCCGAAGAAATTTTTTTTCTACAAAAGATAAACTATATGGGTTTTTTTGGGAAAAAAAAGGAAAAAATACGGCCTTTTTACATGTTCCAACTTTTGATGTGTGTAACTTTTCATAGCGACGAGATAACTGTCAGACAGTTTTTTTATTTAGAATATTGCCGCCAATACAGCTAATATTTTAAAATTAATTTCTACCCTCCGTAGGCCCGCCATTTCTGAAAGAACATAAAAAGATAGAGCAAAATTAAAAAAAACAAGTAAGAGTGCTATATTCGGCTGTGCCGAATCTTATATACCCTTCACCAAATTATACTTCAAAATTTTAAATATTTTTAGGTAAACAAAATTTAATTTTTTTTTTAATTTTTTGGAAAAAAAAAAATTTTCGATTGTTATTTTAAATTTTTATTTTTTAAATTTTAATTTTTTTTTTTAAATTTTAATTTTTTTTTTTTTTAAATTTAAAAATTTTTTTTTTTTAAATTTAAAAAATTTTTTTTTGTTTTTTAAATTTTTTTTTTTTAAAAAAAAAATTCGGGTTTTAAATTTTTTTTTTAAAAAAAAAAATTCGGGTTTAAAATTTTTTTCCCGATTTTGACCCATTGTAGGTCCAACTTACTATGGTCTTATATACGTCGTTGCAAATGTCTTTGAAATATCTATCATTAGATATCCATATTGTCTATATTAATGTCTTAGTAATCCAGATATAGGTAAAAAAATAGGTCAAAAATCGAGGTTGTCTTGGTTTTTTCCTCATATCTCAGCCATTTGTGGACCGATTTTGCTGATTTTAAATAGCAAAATTCTCGAAAGCATGTCTGACAGAATTATTGAAGATTTGGATCCCGAAGATATCTGGGGTCTTCAGAAAACTGATTTCAACAGACAGACAGACAGACAGACAGACAGACAGACAGACAGACAGACAGACAGACAGACAGACAGACAGACAGACAGACAGACAGACAGACAGACAGACAGACAGACAGACAGACAGACAGACAGACAGACAGACAGACAGACAGACAGACAGACAGACAGACAGACAGACATACAGACATACAGACATACAGACATACAGACATACAGACATACAGACATACAGACAGACAGACAGACAGACAGACAGACAGACAGACAGACAGACAGACAGACAGACAGACAGACAGACAGACAGACAGACAGACAGACAGACAGACAGACAGACAGACAGACAGACAGACAGACAGACAGACAGACAGACAGACAGACAGACAGACAGACAGACAGACAGACAGACAGACAGACAGACAGACAGACAGACAGACAGACAGACAGACAGACAGACAGACAGACAGACAGACAGACAGACAGACAGACAGACAGACAGACAGACAGACAGACAGACAGACAGACAGACAGACAGACAGACAGACAGACAGACAGACAGACAGACAGACAGACAGACAGACAGACAGACAGACAGACAGACAGACAGACAGACAGACAGACAGACAGACAGACAGACAGACAGACAGACAGACAGACAGACAGACAGACAGACAGACAGACAGACAGACAGACAGACAGACAGACAGACAGACAGACAGACAGACAGACAGACAGACAGACAGACAGACAGACAGACAGACAGACAGACAGACAGACAGACAGACAGACAGACAGACAGACAGACAGACAGACAGACAGACAGACAGACAGACAGACAGACAGACAGACAGACAGACAGACAGACAGACAGACAGACAGACAGACAGACAGACAGACAGACAGACAGACAGACAGACAGACAGACAGACAGACAGACAGACAGACAGACAGACAGACAGACAGACAGACAGACAGACAGACAGACAGACAGACAGACAGACAGACAGACAGACAGACAGACAGACAGACAGACAGACAGACAGACAGACAGACAGACAGACAGACAGACAGACAGACAGACAGACAGACAGACAGACAGACAGACAGACAGACAGACAGACAGACAGACAGACAGACAGACAGACAGACAGACAGACAGACAGACAGACAGACAGACAGACAGACAGACAGACAGACAGACAGACAGACAGACAGACAGACAGACAGACAGACAGACAGACAGACAGACAGACAGACAGACAGACAGACAGACAGACAGACAGACAGACAGACAGACAGACAGACAGACAGACAGACAGACAGACAGACAGACAGACAGACAGACAGACAGACAGACAGACAGACAGACAGACAGACAGACAGACAGACAGACAGACAGACAGACAGACAGACAGACAGACAGACAGACAGACAGACAGACAGACAGACAGACAGACAGACAGACAGACAGACAGACAGACAGACAGACAGACAGACAGACAGACAGACAGACAGACAGACAGACAGACAGACAGACAGACAGACTGACAGACAGACAGACAGACAGACAGACAGACAGACAGACAGACAGACAGACAGACAGACAGACAGACAGACAGACAGACAGACAGACAGACAGACAGACAGACAGACAGACAGACAGACAGACAGACAGACAGACAGACAGACAGACAGACAGACAGACAGACAGACAGACAGACAGACAGACAGACAGACAGACGGACATGGCTTAATCGACTCCGCTATCTATAAGGATCCAGAATATATATACTTTATAGGGTCGGAAATGAAAAATGTAGAAATTACAAACGGAATGACAAACTTATATATACCCTTCTCACGAAGGTGAAGGGTATAATAAATCAATAAACCTAAATATCTCTTCAGTGGCGGCATGGTGTAGTGGTTAAAGTGCTTGCCTACAAAACCAAGCACCCCAGGTTCGATCCCTGGTAGAGGACGAAGCCCCCTGACCAAGAAGCCCCCTGACCAGTCCTCCACCTAGAAAAAGAGGATAACATCATAGAAAAGGTCAGGCAGAACGCCACCACCCACCCCCTGGGAGAAAAAGGTAGGAATTAAAGATCAGCAAGGTTCCCCACCACTACACCACACAGAGGTCGTTGTTTCTAGACAACGACAGATGGCAGCGCCATTATCCTAGACCAGCTACAGCAGACCAATCATCTACTTAGCTGGATCAACAACCGATTAACGAAACTGACACAAGGCAATAATAACAATCCATTGAATCCCTATGGCAACATCATACATGTATCCGAAGACCCGCTACAGCAGACCAATCATCTACTTTGCTGAAACAACAACCGTTTAAACTGATACAAACAATAACAATCGATTTAATGGCAACACCTTACATAGAGACGCACGATACTCCAATAATTAGGAAGGATAGTGCAATCAACATGGGAAATACGCGAAAAAAAACAACTACTTCAAATTCGTATAAGATGAAGATGCTTTATGGAAGCCAAATGCCCCCAATTGGGGTAATGGAGAAAAAAAAAGAGAAAAAAAACATCTCTTCAACTAATAGAGATAACCTACACGCGTAAGCTCATTTTTTGAAGATCTTCTTAAGCACAATTTATATTTTAAATTTCAGCTCATTCGGATCATAAATGGATGTTTAGCGATTTTTAAAAAAAAATTGAGAACCAAGGTGACCAACTTTGAGGCGCCACACACTGGCCCCAGTAGTGATAGGAAGCTAAACAAATGTAAATTAACTCGAAAACTGCTCAGCTCAAACCATATGAAATTTCGTAAGAATAAATCTAATAGTTCCCAAGATACCGAATTATTTCCAAAAAAAAAAGTTTCTAAACCACTGTGCAATGGCCAATACTTTGAACAAATTTATATTGCATAAATATTACAAAATAAAAGGTAAAAATTTGAAAAAAATAAATATATTTTTAAGGCACAACTTTGAGCACAGTAAAAAATAAATATTTTTTTTGAGTATTTCATTGCAAATTCAATACCTTTAAAGTTCTGCTAACAATTTACCAAACTACCCTCTGAAATGTAGTAAAACTGTGCTGTGGAATTTACTACGAAAAAAAATAAACGACAAATAAGAAAAAAATAAAGCAGAAAAACACCAAATCATAGATGGTTGTTTGTTTAACAGAAAATACCTACAAACGTTTAAGGAATTCATAAGATTATGTTAAGGATTTAGCATGTTGAATAATTTTATTATTTTTCTTTCTTTTTTTTTGGTTTCTTTCAGATTTGTGTGTTGCCATTTAAGCTTTAACGTTAAAGTTCATCAATATATTGATCCAGTAGACTAGAGCCTTTGGGACATTTATTAAATAATTGTATACAATCAGCACCATGCCGGCCAGCCTGCAATGCCATTCTGTATGAGTTATCCAACTGTTCCATTCCTGGTCTATTTAATTAAAGCAAAACAAAAGGAAAACAAAAGAAATTATAATCATCTTCAATGTTAATAAGCAGTGATTACTGGATTATTTAACCATACGCCAGCAAGTACTTACGTTAATACAACATCTAAGACTTTGGCAAATACTCCTACATGCTCATGAACTTGTGCATTTTCACATATTGCCCTCAGTAGACACTGATGGCCATCATTATCATTACGTGTCATATATTTCTCCAGCACCATGTACAGAAATTCACGTGACTCATCCTGTTCGTAATCACCGTACCGTTCAAATTTTGATCTCATTTGATTAAGAGATCTTGCAAAAGTATCCTCCCATTTGTCCCATGGATATACCGGTTCTGGAGGTATTTTATAGTGACCGCCTTGCAGAGTGTATGAACACACCAATGAACGCCATGCTAAGGGATCAGCCAAGCGTACGGGCATGGAGGGACCTACGGACAACTTTGAGAATTATTAAAACTTAAATTAAATTGTATACTTCTACATACATTATGAGCTCATGAATGATGAAAGATGATATTGGTTTGTGTATGAATGAATATTGAAAAAGACTTTGCATGTAAAAAGACAACCAATTGCTAAGTAAATTGCAATAAATTTGTTTATGATGTGAATAAAACTAAGAAGAAATCCTTTAATGATAACACAGAATTCTAGCAATATAAAAACAGGACATTAAACTTGAAAAACCCTTAGTCTCCAACTGTCACTTTCTTAATGCACAACGCTGCAATTTGTTCAACATTTCTTTAACCTTCGCTTTACCAATACCCACCCGGGTGACCACTCGGTTTTTGTTAGCTTAATAATTTTTTTCATTTTGTTTCGATTTAAATAAAATTTAGACTCAATGAACAAATTTTAGAGTTCTATATTATTTAATAAAAACATTTTAAACTGTTTATAAGGTTTTTTCGATTTTTTAAAATTTTGTTCGTCGGATATATGTATAGAAGTGCAGTATCACCCGGGTGGGTATTGGTAAACCACGTACATAAAAAACCTTTGGTAAAGCGAAGGTTAAACAAATCGGCAGGAATATTCTTCGACGATACAATTGATGATCGAGTGACAATCTTTTCATAGATAAAACTGCCAATAAAACTTTTCTATAACAAGTTGTTAGATAAATGGCAGACTTTTCGCTATAAAAACTTCCAATAAACAGTGCAACATATCTGTAGAAAATTTTCCACGAATATGGGCAACTTTTCAGTATAAAACTCCAAAGAAAATGTGTTACTTTTCTATAGGGAAATTGGAAAAAGAACGGTCAACTTTTCATTAAAAAAATTGCTAATTAAACGGGCAACTTTTTTATAAAATAGAAAAATTAACGTGAAAATCGTTAACTTTTCTATAGAAAAATTAACGTGTAAATCGTTAACTTTTCTATAGAAAAATTAACGTGTAAATCGTTAACTTTTCTATAGAAAAATTAACGTGTAAATCGTTAACTTTTCTATAGAAAAATTAACGTGTAAATCGTTAACTTTTCTATAGAAAAATTAACGTGTAAATCGTTAACTTTTCTATAGAAAAATTAACGTGTAAATCGTTAACTTTTCTATAGAAAAATTAACGTGTAAATCGTTAACTTTTCTATAGAAAAATTAACGTGTAAATCGTTAACTTTTCTATAGAAAAATTAACGTGTAAATCGTTAACTTTTCTATAGAAAAATTAACGTGTAAATCGTTAACTTTTCTATAGAAAAATTAACGTGTAAATCGTTAACTTTTCTATAGAAAAATTAACGTGTAAATCGTTAACTTTTCTATAGAAAAATTAACGTGTAAATCGTTAACTTTTCTATAGAAAAATTAACGTGTAAATCGTTAACTTTTCTATAGAAAAATTAACGTGTAAATCGTTAACTTTTCTATAGAAAAATTAACGTGTAAATCGTTAACTTTTCTATAGAAAAATTAACGTGAAAATCGTTAACTTTTCTATATAGAAAAATTGTCGTGAAAATCGTTAACTTTTCTATATAGAAAAATTGTCGTGAAAATCGTTAACTTTTCTATATAGAAAAATTGTCGTGAAAATCGTTAACTTTTCTATATAGAAAAATTGTCGTGAAAATCGTTAACTTTTCTATATAGAAAAATTGTCGTGAAAATCGTTAACTTTTCTATATAGAAAAATTGTCGTGAAAATCGTTAACTTTTCTATATAGAAAAATTGTCGTGAAAATCGTTAACTTTTCTATATAGAAAAATTGTCGTGAAAATCGTTAACTTTTCTATATAGAAAAATTGTCGTGAAAATCGTTAACTTTTCTATATAGAAAAATTGTCGTGAAAATCGTTAACTTTTCTATATAGAAAAATTGTCGTGAAAATCGTTAACTTTTCTATATAGAAAAATTGTCGTGAAAATCGTTAACTTTTCTATATAGAAAAATTGTCGTGAAAATCGTTAACTTTTCTATATAGAAAAATTGTTGTGAAAATCGTTAACTTTTCTATATAGAAAAATTGTTGTGAAAATCGTTAACTTTTCTATATAGAAAAATTGTCGTGAAAATCGTTAACTTTTCTATATAGAAAAATTGTCGTGAAAATCGTTAACTTTTCTATATAGAAAAATTGTCGTGAAAATCGTTAACTTTTCTATATAGAAAAATTGTCGTGAAAATCGTTAACTTTTCTATATAGAAAAATTGTCGTGAAAATCGTTAACTTTTCTATATAGAAAATTGTCGTGAAAATCGTTAACTTTTCTATATAGAAAAATTGTCGTGAAAATCGTTAACTTTTCTATATAGAAAAATTGTCGTGAAAATCGTTAACTTTTCTATATAGAAAAATTGTCGTGAAAATCGTTAACTTTTCTATATAGAAAAATTGTCGTGAAAATCGTTAACTTTTCTATATAGAAAAATTGTCATGAAAACTGACAACTTTTCTATATAGAAAAATTGTCGTGAAAACTGACAACTTTTCTATATAGAAAAATTGTCGTGAAAACTGACAACTTTTCTATATATATTGTTGTAAAACTGAACAAGAGCATGCAAGCATATTGTGAGCTTCTCAAGCAGCACTTTAAAAATGTTTCCTAGCAACAGTATTCATCCAAAAGCAGAGAAATTGGGTATCATATGAAATGAAATTGGGTACCATACGAAATCATTCTTACAACGAATCATTACTTGGGATGAAAAATTGATCCATTACGATAACCTGAATCGTGTTTGAACGCTATAAATGAATATCACTTTCATTCCGATAACCCGAAGCATAAGAGATCGTATGTGAAGCCCGAACAACCAGCCGAATCGACACCAAAGAAAAATATCCATGGCGCTAAGGTAAGGCTTCGTATTTGATGGAACCAAAAGGGTCCTATCTATTAGGAACCGAACTGATTCATTTAAAGCGAGCATTGGCCGAAAAATTCCCAGAATATAAGGCCAGACATGAAACTATAATATTCCATTATGACGACGCTAGGCAACATGTTGTAATACCTGTTAAAAAGTATTTTGAATGAAGTGGTTAGGAAGTTTTGCTTCACCCTCTCTATAGCGCAGACCATGCCCAAACCAACTACTATTTGTTTCGATCATTGCAGGATGCTCTCTCTGGGATACGCTTAACTTTGGAACAAAGTATTGGCTTGATTTGATCTTGACCTCAAAAGATGATCAGTTCAGTTTTGAATCTGAATTTATATTTTGAGTTTTTTACCGTTCAGTCTATTAATTTCATTGTTCCATATTTATTGATTTCAATTAGTTGCCATTTTCTGCATGATCTAGTTCTAAACAAAATTTCATAAATTTTCCATTATCTTGCCATACATTTGTTCTCACACATCAAGTGCAAAACTCACGTACATATTTACCCAATTAATTACAATACATTATTTCTTAACCATTATATAGTCAATTAGTAATGTCTTTTCGTCAAATCCAACAGATGTGACACTTCTCACTAGATTAAACTTGTTGTTCTACACTCATTTTTAAAATATTCATTCATCACTGTTTGTCACCATAAAAATTCCATTAACATTTTTTAATGCGTATGTTTTCCAATCAATAGATGAAGTATTTCAAAAGTAAATTATTGATGAAATTATCAATTATTATTTTGTTATTTTGCTGGAACATATTTTTTTTCTGATTTGCTTTTTACCTTTATTGTGCCACCATTTGTGAAAATTAAACCGCGTTTTTGACGATGTGTACGAAATTCGGTTAAATTAACACTTGTACCAAAGCCGGCGGCAACAAAACTCAATTGTTCAAATGTCACCCACACCAGCAGCAATATCGCAGAGAATAATAAATTGTTGTTCATTGTAACACACACACGCAAACAGCTACACACATCCACACACAAAATAATATATTTTGTATTTAAAAAGAAAAGCAACCACTTCAATTAAATGTTTGAACACTGTGCAGGAAACTGCTACTGACTGACGCCTGTTTGGGTGCTGAAAATTATGAAGCGTAAAATGTGGTGCGTGTACATGAGCACACGAATGATTTAACGAGACTGGATTGAGTTGTCAAAACTCAATCATGACAACTTTCAATTTAGACACAGATAGAGAGTTATATTCTAAAGCACCGGTAACCAGAATTGTTATTAGAATTTAATTTTCAATTCGAATTAGAACTAAATGTTTGTTTATCAATCTGTTGATTAGTTCGTTTGAATGTTTGTATGCTGTGTGATTGTGTGCGTTTTTAATTATTACACTCCTACAAATGAAAATTGAATGAAACGTTTAGACCGCATACATTAACGTCAACAGCTCACAACGCTCCGTTATATTTACGCACTGAAATACTTTTCAGTTTTCTTTTTTTTTTCATTCTTTTATTTAACTTGTATTGTTCATTTTCATTAACACAATGATTTAGAAAAAAAAACGAAATTATTTAAATGTTTTTCTTGTTTAACTAATAGACCTTTACTTACAATATATTATTTATTGATTAAGTTATTTTGACAATTTTAATGCACGAGTTGAATTTATGGTTTATTTTCGTACATTTGAACGAATACAATAAGAGATTTATTTTAGAATAAATATTTCAAAAAGGCAACTACTTATTTAGCATAAAATTATTTGAAAAAGCTAAATGTTTTAATGTCGGGTTACAACGAATTTTATGATACCTCACAACAATTACCCCAAAATAATTACAGTGCACTTGCGATAATATGAACTAATTAAAACCAGGCCAGTTCACTTTTACAAGATTGTTCATATTTTCGAATATCATAAAATTCCCATCAACAGCTAGGGAAGTCCAAAAATTATTAAGCAGTTGAATTGGAATTTAGCCACTTCCCGGTTGATTTAGATTTCAACTCTGTGTAGATAGATAAAATACATTCAAAAAACAAAAATAAGATGTTCACATTTTAAAAGCTTTAAAATATGAACAGCTTAGTTCACTAAGTTCATATTTTAGAGTACCCTATGGAAGTAAAAATTTTTCATATTTTGGGGTGTTCATATTATCGCGAGTGCACAAACGATTTAAATTTGCCGCATTTTGCACAGTGCGGTGTTCAAATCAGTGTTTAAAAAACTAGACTACAAGTAGCAGTAGCAACGAAAAAACACAAGTAGTCTAGTTAAAAAATTAATAAAAACTCGGAGTCAATAATTACTACTACTGCTACCTTCACATTTTGGTAGCAGTAGTTGTAGTAGTACTAATAAAAGAAAAATTTAAAAGTAGCAGAGTAATTTATTTTCTATTGCTACCTTAAAAAAGAAAAAGTTTTGATATAGCAGTCATTAGTTTTTTATTAATTCTGCTACTTTTAAAATTTAGTAGTAATAGAAGTAGCAGTTGAGGTAGTAGAAGAAGTAGCAGTTGAAGTAGCAGCTAAGTAGCAGTTGAGGTAGCAATAAAATAAGTCAAAAATAAAAATCTTCAGCCAAAAAATTATATTATGTGTTGTTGTTGTGAATGTATATTTGTGTATGTTGGTCGTGTTGTAAACATAAGTTCGGCTTTTTTGTTATACACATAGAAAACTCGATCTTTCTGTTAGCAACACGAACATCTGAGACGAATAAAATCGAATAATTCTTTCAAACTCTCTCAAAACAAAAACAACACACAGTGTTTAATTTTGTCAATTTTGGTGTTATGACTGAAGATTTTCTTTTTTGACTACTTTTATTGCTACCTTAACTGCTGCATCAACTGCTACTTTACTGCTACCTTAAAAATTAAAACTCGATATAGAGCAGTAGCAATGATTTGTATTTTTATGCTACTACTCCATTTACAATTCATGTTTTATTACTACTGCTCTGTTAAGAGTTTTATATTTTGAAGGTAGCAGTAGTTTTAAAAAAACAAGAAAACGAAAAAAGACTAATGCTACTGCTACCGCTACATACACTTTTTTGAAGCAGTAGTTGTAGCAACAGTTAAAAATTTGTTAGTTATCGTAGCTTTTTAAACACAGGTTCAAAGTATGCACGAAATATTGATTTAACTCAGTGGTTTCTAGCTTAAAGTAACCGATTTTTTTTTTAAGTAACCATGTGTAAGAATTATGCTAACATATTTTCTAACAACTTGAAAGCACTTTAAAGTATTTTACATCATTTTTGGTTTATAACATCTATTATTCTATCTATATAAATAAAAATCAAATGTCGTTCGTTGGTAATTGCATCAGTAGAGAACGACCGATTTAGACAATTTTTTTTTTTTAAATGTTTATCATAGCCCAACTTAGGTTTTTACGGAATGAAAAATTGACCACGCCCACTTTTACGCCCACTTTTTTCGATTTATCTAATTTTTTGTTTAAATGATCATAGTAATCCTATTTAAATTTTTACTGAAAGAAAAATTGACCACCCCAATTTTTTTTTTTCGATATATATAAAATCTCAGGACACCTGGACCGATTTAACTAATTTCTTTTTAATGTTCGCAATACATAGTTCGCAAAAAAGTTTTTACATAAATAAAAATTGTCCACGTCCACTAATACGCCCACTTATTAAATACATCTGCAAAATACATCGGTTTTGAGTTTTTATATAAAAAATTGAATTTTGGTCAGAAATATGAGTGATCACAGATCGAGCTCTTTTTCTTGATTAAACGCTTATTGGCCAAGTTATGCGAATTTAGATATTTTGAGTTTTTATATAAAAAATTGGTTTTTGGTCTGAAATATGAGTGATGGCCTTTTCAAACCGCTTCTCACAAATTCACAAATCGAACACAATCATTTTTTTAACTTGGACACGACAACGTCTGTCGGGTCAGCTAGTTTCTAATATTTAATAAAAGTAAGCATTTTAAAAAAGTTAGTTTTTGTGATTTAAGATGTTTCTTAGTTTATTACCATTATTATTTTGCGTATTTAAAGAAAAATCTTTATTCTAGCTAGGTTTCTCGCCAAAAGCTAACTTTACGCCAAATATTCTAAATGAAAAAAACATTTACAATTTTTGATACCGACGGTATCAGGTCCATTCAAAAAATAGCTATTTTGTATGTAAAATTCAACTTTAGGGCAAAAATTCTCAAATCGCATACTCGATATCAAAATATAGTAACCTATTTTAGATGGCCCAATAAGTTCTTAATTATCTTGTAAAAGGTTCCGATAACACCGCAAGTTGTTAAGTTTTCCCTAATTTATTTGCCACGTAAAAAACATAAGGTAGACATGTTATATATCAATGGATAGAGGATTTTGTCTACTTTTAAAAAATGTATATAACTTTTGACAATTAAAAAATTCATGGAATACTTTTTTGAAAAATATGACAAAAAATGCTTTTTATTGAATTTTGCATAGATAAAAATTTTTCAAATTGAAATAAAATTTTTATTTATGAATATTTTTAAATGAAATTTCACAGTTATGTAGATTTTTCTATTTAAAATGGAAAACTAAAAACAAATTTTGAAATTTGTAATCAAGTATCCCGCAATTCCCAAAAAAAATCTTGAAAAATCCCAAAAATGGGATTTTTTCGTTTTTTGGCTATAATATCCATAATAGGGGCCAGGTTATCGAAACCCTTTACAAGATAATTAAGAACTTATTGGGCCATCTAAAATAGGTTACTATATTTTGATATCGAGTATGCGATTTGAGAATTTTTGCCCTAAAGTTTAATTTTACATAAAAAATAGGCGTTTTTTGAATGGACTTGGTCCCCTGGGTATCAAAAATTATAACTTTTCTTTTCATTTAAAATATTTGACGTTAATTTAGCTTTTCAAAAAGTATAAATTCATTATACATCCTCTTAGACATTTTTTAAATAACTGAAAAAGAATAAAAGTACTTTTTTCTCAAAAAAATTGCGAAAAGTCGCCTTTTTTAATTTTTTTTATATTCAAATGCATGTAACTTTGGACTCAGTCATGATTTTTTAACACTTCTTTCTTTATTTGATATATAGATCTATTGTTAATCCTATAAAAGAAAAATGGATAAAATCGGAGAATAGATTTTTTTTTTTTTAATCGAAACACAAACGAAGAAATAGGATCATTTTAAAAATTGAACATACCCGAGGTGTCCTATTTTGGGAACCCCTGGTCACGCTCCTGGTGGGGTCATAGGGTCCAAATTCAAAACTTAAACTCGACTACACTTCCTCTTTGCGCATGTGAAATTTCATTCAAATCTGCGTAAGGGTTTAGAAGTTACAGATTTATTTCCCTCTTTTTTTTATTCTCATTCCCCTCTGTGCCGTCCAATGATTTAAATTCATAACAAAATGAATTACTATGAATGGGTTAATGACGCATACCTTTTCTTCGACCATTGTACTCAGTTAGTCCTCTTGAGAGCGTGTCCACTAGGGTGGCCCTTAATAAACAAAAGTTGAATTTTGGCCATTATCACCCAGTTTGGTGAACATTAGTAAAAAAAATCATCCTGAAAAAATTTTAGGTAAATCGGTGGGGTTAAGACGTGCCGCAAGCCCTCTGATGTTTTGGCAGTTTCAAAACTCCATTTTCAAATTTTTAAAAATTTTGTTAAACAAATTTCAAAATTTTTTGATCATCTCATTTGGATTTATTGAGATTATAATAGGGAATAAAAATGTGAAAAATTATGAAAATATCTCTTATAGCTTTTCCGTATCTGCAATTTAAATTTTGAAATTTTCGAGAAAAACCAATTATTTGGAAATTTTTTATCGAATGAGCTCTATTTCCTTAATGTTATGAATTTTAAATAATTCTAAATATATTCTGAAAGTTTTACTAAAATTGGAAGACGTTAAACCTTAAATCCTGAAGGTTAAAGGTCAAATTTTTCAAAATTTGGAATTCAAATATTCACAAATCTTGAATTGATCCATCAACGGTAAGACAAGTATACCAAATGTTCAATATCCAACGCGAAGTTCTACAGCTTCTCATTCTGCACTCTGATACGTAATTCCATCCGGTATATATATTTTTTGTGTTCGCTACCATATTTACATAATTATTCCAGCAACTAATTTTTAAGCATTCCAAAACTTCTGATGCACTTCCCTTCAAGGCCAAAATCAACTCTATTGATTTGTTTCATTGTTCTATAAATGTCTCTTGGCAACTGTATCAAACTGGAACTTGAACGTATTAAAATATGTGCTGCCATCAAAACTAGGGGCCTTTGTTTTACTAGAAGATTCTGGAATAACTCGCACCGGTCCATCCTGGCATTGAAGACATTTCAACTTTTATTTCTAGATCATGTAGTTTTCTATCGACAACATTCTCTAAGTCGGACAGTTTATCACTGATGTCTACGGCTTGTTTTCTAGGCAGCTCCCTAAGTCGGACACCTTTTTGTCAATAGAATCCAAACTGCTATTTATAACCACACACATTTCATGAAGTTTATCTTCTATAGCTTTAGCTTTCACTCTAGAATATTCATGAACTTCAGCTCATAGCTTTTCGTTGTTTGTTCTAAAAGCTTCTTGAAATTTCTCGTTTACTTCTTTGAATTTTTTCCATCATAGCAGTAAACATTGTGCTCAAATACATGCTGCTTGTTGTTGCACGGATACAGACTTTCACTTCTTCTTTATACTCGAATTCGAAAGTTCCGATGTCAATATCATGCATCTTGAATTCATATATCAGTGACTTTTTCAATTCTAATTTATGACCTGTTATAGGTAGCTACAACTTACACAATTCCTTTTTGAGTTGTTCCACTTTTAGCCCCACAAACTTTATGACTGCTTCTTATTTTGCAATCACACTTCCTTTAAATAAACCGTATTTTTTTTAATTGCAAATAAAAGCGATCAGTATTTTAAAATGTGTAACATCTCTTTACTTATTTAAATTTATACAACAACATTAATAGTCACTCCCTTTTAATACACACATTTTAAAAACACACTTTATAATTTACAAGAATACACTGGTAATACTGGTAATACAGTACCTTCTAAAAGTTTCATGAATTATCTCACGGACAAAACTAGAATGTTCTATTTCAAGAGCTTTCAGCAGCCCTAATTTAATCAGTAGAAGCATCCACTTTATTTCCCTCACGACATTCTAACTGGAGTCTGCTAGCAAATGCTGGTCCCAAAATACAAGATTTGCAATTCAGTTTGCAATGTTTTGCATTCAGTTTGCAATGTTTTGCACAAATACGGACAAATATTGAATGAATTTTCATTATATCTCTTATACTTTAAAATAAATTTGCAGATTGGCAACTATTATAGACAAGAACTAAATGTTTGGGATATATTTTCCACGTTTTAGGAATTCTGTTTTTATACCCTACACCACCATAGTGGGGGGGGGTATTATGCGTTTGTGCAGATGTTTGTAACGCCCAAAAATATTAGTCTAACACCCACCTTAAAGTAGACCGATCGACTTAGAATCACTTTCTGAGTCGATTAAGCGATGTCCGTCCGTCCGTCTGGTCGGCTGGCTGGCTGGCTGTCCATGTAAACCTTGTGCGCAGAGTACAGGTCGCAATTTTGAAGATATTTCGATGAAATTTGATACATATTATTTTTTCGGCTCAAGGACCAATCCTATTGAAACTGGCTGAAATTGGTCCATTATTTCACCTAGCCCCCATACAAATGTCCTCCCGAAATTGGACTTTATCGGTCATAAATGTTTAATTTATATATGTATCTCCACAAATTCCGCTCCAAATAAGTTTTATATACACAAAATTCATGTCACCAAATTTTGTTACGATCGGTCCATAATTAGTCATAGCTCCCATATAGACCCGCTTCCGAAAATCACTTTAACGTGCTTAAATCGCTTAAAAATGTTGGTAAACACACAAAATTCAACACAGTTAACTTTAATATAGACATAAATCACACGACCAAATTTCATGGTGATCGGTCCATAATTGTTCATAGCCCCCATATAAGGCCCACTTCCAAAAATCACTCAAAAATATAAATTATTGAAATTTTAAAAAAAACATTTTTTTTGCTCTTTTACTTAGTGTAGGGTATTATATGGTCGGGCTTGACCGACCATACTTTCTTACTTGTTATATTTGAAGGTCTTTAAAATGTCATTGTTGTGTAAATACTTAAGATTTTCTAAAAAACTCATTACTAATGAAGGTTAGATCTGCAAATTCATTATTACCCATTATAGAGCATCTCTTAAAAAACTAAATTTCTTTTCTTTTAAATAAACAACATAAAACTGCTTATCATTGTAGAATATAAAACAAATTATTCAAATTTCAATTATTATAAACACGCGTGTGGTTCACATTTGTAATAAATACAACCAAAAAACGTGATCTATTGATTGTCCAAAAAAAATGTCACAGCACACAAGAGAAGAACAAACAAGTAAGAGTGCTATATTCGGCTATGCCGAATCTTATATACCCTTCACCTTTGTTGTGGATGTATTATTATTTTTTATAATAAGTATATAGGTATGTATGTACATTGCCCACTTTCAGCGTACAGCATCCTAAATTTATCAAGAACACAAAAAACAACAACGCCAAACGAAACAGAACACCAAAAGAAAAAACAAAAACAAAATACGCAAGGCAATGAAACCAACACACATCCAAACATACGTTTAATTGTATAAAAAACAACAACAACGCCAAAAGAAACAAAACACAAAAGAAAAACAAAATACGCAAAGCATGCACATTCAAACATACGATTTGTTGATTTTTTGTCAAAAAAACCAACACACAACCAAACAAAAGTTTAGTTGTATAAAAAACAACAACAACGCCAAAAGAAACAAAACACAAAAAAAAAACAAAATACGCACATCCAAACATACGTTTTGTTGTTTTTTTGTCAAAAAAACCAACACACAACCAAACAAACGTTTAGTTGTATAAAAAACAACAACAACGCCAAAAGAAACAAAACACAAAAAAAACAAAATACGCATAGCTTGCACATCCAACCATACGTTTTGTTGTTTTTTTGTCAAAGCATGCAATACATTGTGTTTTTTGATGAAATTTTCAGAGGTTGTCTCGGATTTTTGCTCATATCTCCGTTATTTATGGACGGATTTTGCTGATTTTAAATAGCAAAATTCTCGAAAGTATGTCTGACAGAATTGTTGAAGATTTGGATCCCGGAGATATCTGGGGCCTTCAGAAAATTGATTTCAACAGACAGACAGACGGACAGACAGACAGACAGACAGACGGACATGGCTTAATCGACTCCGCTATCTATAAGGATCCAGAATATATATACTTTATAGGGTCGGAAATGAAAAATGTAGAAATTACAAACGGAATGACAAACTTATATATACCCTTCTCACGAAGCTGAAGGGTATAAAAACGGCCCTCAACTACAAGACACGAGTATGTACCTACTAAATGTTAGTTTAGTAATTTAATACTCATAATTTTATAATGCTCGAAAAAAAATAGAAAAAAATCCAATGTAATATAACGTAGTGTAATGTAATGTAATATTTTTTTGTAGCCTCAACAGTTGTCTTTTCTTATTTTGCTGTATTAAACATACAACAAACATGTCTTTAGTGCTTACAGTGTCTAATATTTGCATAAATATTTGCATTTAGTTACATTTACAACTTGCAAACACTCGCACATACTAAGAAATTTTTTTGCATAATTCGACTCATTTTATTTTCAAACTTACTGAGTACTTAGTACTTTACGAGTGTAGTAAGTACATATCATGCTGTATGTAGTACACTGTATCTGTAGACTCGTGTGCTTAAAGTCAATTTGTTTGTACGTACTTACTTACGTACATATTTGTAGGTACATAATACGTACTTTGGTACATAGATACGTACACCTTTTTTTACCATTTAATCTTTAAAGCTTATAAAGTCAAGTTTATGACCAGGTTTAAGGTTTATTTACAGTTGTAGCAAACAAAAAGAAAAGAGGAGACTAGGATTTTTATTTTTGCACAAACAACTTAATGTGTCGGCCATGAGAAATATGTCTTATATACGGGTATATGGGAAATTTCAAAATTATTTAGTTTTTTTGCAAAAGAAAGTATTTTATGTTAAAATATGCAGACTTTAAATGCCTGTGGTTAAAAAAATCCAAATGGAATGCTCCTTTTTTAATATACCAATTTGTAAGCCACTTTTTGTTTCATTTAAAGAAATTGTTTTCCAAAAACTGAGTATGTGAGAAATAAGCATTGGCTGCTCAATCGTCATATCTCAATCCAACAAAAAACATGTGGGAAATTACTGACTAAAAATTATACCTCGAAGGAAACTTTATCAGATGTGTCTTCGCTGTGAAGCAGTAATAAAAAGCAAGGGTCAGAAAATGTTTGAAAAAATTAAATCATTGCTTTGTAAATACCATAATATCATAAGTTAGTCATTCTATTTGTAATTTCTACATTTTTCATTTGCGACCCCGTAAAGTAGCCATTTCCGCCTGTATGTTGGGTGTGAATGGGTCAAAATCGGGAAACATTCTTTTAATCCATTTTTTTTTTTCACCAAACAAATTTTTTTACTATAAAATGTTTTTTCAATAATACAGTTTTTTTCAGATTCACTTCATATCATTAAATATACTATGACTAGTATCAGATGCAGATCGATTTTAAACGACGCACAGTGTTGCTAATTTTGAAATAGCGGCCAAGTCTTTTTTTTTATCTCTAGCTTAAATAGCTTATCTCTTTCAGTTCAAGAGATATTTAGGTTTAATTTTTTTTTTAAATTTTGCTCGATCTTTTTTTTTTGTATTTTATATATGATGGGCCTACGAAAGGTCGAAATTTATTTTTTATATATGACGCGATAAGAATTATTTCGTCCCTAAAAAAGTTACACACATCGAAAGTTGAAGCATCTTTTTATATATTTCAACTTTGTATGCGTGTGTTTTTTAAGTCTTTTCCCAAAAAAGTCCCCATATTTTTTCTTTTATAAAAAACTAATTTTCTTCGTGGCTATATACATTTTTGTATGATCTGGAAAGAGAACTTAATGCAAAAACGTATAAAGTAAAATTTGATTAACTTAAGCGGACATTGTACCCCCCAGCCCTATCCAAACTTGGCCAATTTTGAAACAAAATTTTAGGTTTGAGTAAAAAATACTAGAAACGCAAAGCACCGATCCTCAAAAACTCATCATATTTGTATAGCCCTATATGTTGTTTATATACATACAAAACGTTTTTACTATCATACTGTAAATAACGTCAAAGTGAGCTATTTTCTAAAAAAAAACTCAGTTTTTGGAACACATTTTCCCCGTTTTAGAAATTTCGATGTTTGAAAACAAAGAATGGCAAACATTAGTGATGCCATTGCCTTAAGAACATTTAGATCTATATTACTTCCAAATTGTATTGTGATAGCTCTAACTGTTTAAATTTTACATTAATTCAAAGTTGTTACTTTTCTTGATGGAAAATCACCATTTTATAATATTGTTAGTTTTTAAGGTAAAATACGTCCGAAAAAACACAAAATTAATTCATTTCACTAAAATATCAATCTCCAAGTCATAAGGTTTCCACCGATATCAAAAACTTATATAAAAAGCTTATATTTACTCTTCAGAAGCTCCACAAACCTTGCACACTTTCAAAAATTTTAATGTTATTTCATATCTTCCATCAAGCCGGTCATGCGTAATCAAGATCATACCGATAATAATTTGCCCATTCTTCGTTATTCCAGCACAATAGAGAATTATACACTCGAACATACATTTTTAACAAAAAATTTTTGTTTTAGAGTCAAAAAATAGTAAAAAAAACTAAAATTTTTAAGCTACAAAGTGATTTTTGACAGCTATTTAGAATGCCTATATATGTTCGGATTGCATTGATATATTCACTAGAGTTATTCAGATTTACCGTAGCTACAACTTTGCAAAATATTGTTACTGAAAAATTAGGAGTCCCTGGAAATTATTCTAAAAAAAGTAAAAAAAAAAATTTTCTTCCTATATTTTTTCAACAAAAGTGCACGAAATAGCTATTTTTGGGAAAAAAATTTTAACAAAATTTATTTGGCGGACTCTTAGCTATATTATTGCAATATAAAGTTAAGCCATATCACAAAGTCTGAATTAGCTGTTAACCAAAAACTGATGATACCTTTTTTAGAGGACCCACTGATTATCAGAAACTTTGGGGGCCCATAAAAAAAAATCGGTCACCAAAATGGACAAACTGAGTATAGAGTTTTACTACACTTTGGTAGTAGAGTCGAACCTATACTGTCATGATCTTGTGTTTTTCCAAAAGTCTTCATTTGTTGCATAGTGTAATTAGTCAAAAATTCAACACAAATAACTTTCATATAGACATAAATCACATCCCCTAATTTCATGGCGATCGGTCCATAATTAGTCATAGCTCCCATATGAGGCCCTCTTCCGAAAATCATTCATGAAAATAAATTATTGAAATTTTAAAGAATTATTATTTTGTTCATTTTCTTAGTGTAGGGCATTATTATTTATTAAATTTTATTGGAAAATAAAATATTTCTAATTTTCTAAAATTTTTTTTTTAATTATTCGACAAAAAGATGGACTCAGAAAGGCTTTTATGTTATTCAATACAATAAATACTCCATTTTTTATATAATTTTCATATGCAAATAGCAAAAAAAATATATCTTACTTAACTTATTCTTAAGAAAATAACTATCAATTTTCTAGACATCATAACTACATTCCGTCACAACGTAATATACAAGCTAATATACCAAAATAAAGGTAAAAACGTCAGCTACAAACAAAAAAAACGCACTGTGCGACGTTTTGTATCTTTACGCTAAGGAAAATATGCCCTTAGTTTGGAGATTCCAGAATGACGATGACACAAAACACACCTCAGGCATGAAACACAGTGGTTAAAACATTTTGAGGTACATGTTTTGAAGTGAACTGTTTCCCAATCTCCAAATCACAGAAAACCTATAGAAAATTGTGAATCACAAAATACAGACTCAAAATTATAACTCGAAGGAAGCTTTATACCTTAGGAGATACTCGCATTTGTAAATTAAATTTGCAACATTTTTACCCAATCTACACTAGTGTTTTGATAACAGCGGGTTCCAATATTTCCCGATTTTCTCCATATTTCATTTATTGGACTAAGAACAATAAAATAATTGTTTAAAATTCATGACTGAATCCAAAAAAGCGATTTTTCGCTAATTGTTTTAAGAAAAAAGTTCTTTTTCTTTTTAAGTCATCTAAAAAAAATTCTAAGAAGATGTGTAAGGAATTTATACTTTTTGAAAATCTAACTTTACATAAAATATTTTAAATGAAAAAAATTTAAAAAATGTTGATACCAAAAAACGCCTATTTCTTATGTAAATTTAAATTTAATTTTGCATTGTCAATAAAAAAAATCTATATAACTGTAAAATTTCATTAAAAAATATACATAAATAAAAATTTTATTTCAATTTGAAAAATTTTTATTTTCGGCAAAACTAAATAAAGAGCATTTCATGCTTTTTTTAAAAATTTTTTAAAAATAAACAAAATTGAAGGCAAAATGCAAATTATAAAAAATTATTAAAATTTCTTTATTACTATAAACGAGTATGAATGTCGCGTTCTTGATCGTGGAACTATTCACATGGGTTTAAATACAAACTGAAGAAACACAAGTAAATTGTGTAATTGTAGTTTTATCGAAAAATACTTTTTTATTCTTCAAATGAATGAAACATGAATTTAGGGTGAAATAAAAAACATCAAATCAAGAATCATTAAATTTATTCATGTTTATTATTTCCTCCTAAGGGACATTTAGGTATTACATGCTGAAAGGGTGAAATATTTCAGTAATACCTTTTTATACCCACCAAAAAGATGGAGGTATATTGATTTTGTCATTCCGTTTGTAACATATCGAAATAATGGTCGTAGAACCATCATCATAAGATTTTAAGATAATCTAGATATGTCCGTCTGTCTGTCTGTTGAAAGCATGATAGGACCCAAGCAAGAGGAACTTTCACGAATACTCTCTATTGATAAGATTTGTTTGGTATTTGGTATGTGCAATATATGTACGTGATTTCACCTATAAATTCTGACAATTAGTTCTGAGTACTCTGAAATTATACTGTAAAGTATGGCGACAATCGGGCAACATTTGTCCCTATTTCTCCTCAGAAAGTAACTTGAACATTTGTAATTGTCTTATAATAATTAATATCGTGATGAAATTAGACATAAACCAGTTCTATATGAACCTAAAAGCTCCTCAAAATTTACCTCAGGTATTACAGATATTTTTATACCCTTCACCTTAGTGAGAATGGTATATATAAGTTTGTCATTCCGTTTGTAATTTCTACATTTTTCATTTCCGACCCTATAAAGTATATATATTCTGTATCCTTATAGATAGCGGAGTCGATTAAGCCATGTCCGTCTGTCTGTCCGTCTGTTAGTTGAAATCAATTTTCTGAAGACCGCAGATATTTTCGGAATCCAAATCTTCAATAATTCTGTCAGACATGCTTTCGACAAGTTTGCTATTTAAAATCAGCAAAATCGGTCCATAAATAACGGAGATATGAGCAAAAAACCGGGACAACCTCAATTTTTGACCTATTTTTGATCTGTATTTGGATTACTAAGTCATTAATATAGACAATATGGATATCTAATGATAGCTATTTCAAAGTCCATTGCAACGATGTAGATAAGGCTATAGTAAGTTGGACCTAGAATGGGTCAAAATCGGGAAAAATATTTTTTAACCCCAATTTTTTTTTTTCATAACAAAATTATTTTTGTCATACATTTTTTTTTCAAAAAAAAAAAAAAAATTGGAAAAAACTTTTTTTAAAAAAAATTTCAAAAAAAAATTTTGAAAAACAATTAAAAAAAAATTATATTTTATTTAACTAAAAATATTTAAAAAAAATTATTTTAAAGTATAATTTGGTGAATGGTATATAAGATTCGGCACAGCCGAATATAGCTCTCTTACTTGTTTAATATAAAATATAGTTATTTTTCTCGAATTTAAATTATTAAAATTAAAACATACTCTTCTAATTAAACATACTTATAAATTACAAAAACATTCAAATTATTCACATGAAAAAGTCATTTGAAGCTAAAGGAAACAACGTGGGTGTTTGTTGAAGTGAAAGTAACTAATAATAAAAATAACACTTGTCGTCTTTAAGGAGCAGAACAGGAAAAAAATCAACAAAAAAAAATAGTGAGCTGTCACTCCTTCTTTTTTTTGTGAAAATAGTGTAAAGTAGAGAAGGAGAGCTGCTAGTTTGTAGTAGAAGTAGCAGTAGTAGTGGTGGCATGATTTTACACTAACAAGTGTATTACAAGCATTTTAATTGCCTTTTGCATAATTTCTAAATAAAGAGACAAAAGCCGTTCGGATGCTTGAACGAACGTGACTAGAGCTAAGGAAATGGTATTTAAAGTGTTGTCATTCTCTACAGCTGGTATTATGCTACTCACACATACATACACACACACACATATACAGCATTTACACTAATACCAACACTAACATTTTACAAATACTCCTGCTCACACAGAGTTAGTTGTTGATGTAGAGAGACAGACAGACAGATAGACATTCGTAGAAAGTCACTTTAAGTTGTTTCCTTTTTATCAGGCATCACACACAAAAAACAAAAACAAAAAAAATCTCAAAGTTGTAAGGGAAGAGCTGAAAAAAGAGTTACCAACTGAGTTTGAATATTTTACAAAAGGATTAAAATGATTATGATGAGGACGATGAAGATAGTGATGGTGATGGTGGTGGTGGAGATAGCAATAGTGTTGTTGGTGATGATGATGATGTTAATGTTGATAAAACAAAATCTCAACTATTTAATTTAATATGCATTTAGGTGTATGTTTAGGACTTTATCATTTTATGGTTATTTATATGAACAAAATGTTGGATTTTTTTTCAAATGTTTAGCTTTTATATTGTAACATTTGTACAATATAAATTTATTCAAAGTATTGACCATTGTTAGCTATGAGCTTTTCCCATCTTTCTGGCAACATATGAATTCCGAGCCAAAAGAAATGCTCATCTTTTGAGGCCAAGAACAAATCAAGACAATTTCGGCTACTCTGTACCAAAGTGAAGCGTATCCCAGAGAGAGCTTTTTGCATCGATCGAAACAAGTAGTAGTCGGACGGGGCAAGGTCTGGTAAAAATTCCCATCCCCTCCTTTCTCAATAGTTTTCATATCTGGCCGCATATTCTGGACGTTTTTCAGCAAATGTTCGCTTCAAACGAATCAGCTGCATTCGGAACAGGTTCGCTGTGATGGACTGGTCAGATTTCAACAGCTCATATTTGTTAGTACACTTTCTCTCCCACCAAATACAGAGCATTACCTTAGATCCATGGATATTTGGCTTTGGTGTCGATTAGACTGGTTGGCCGGGCTTCACATACGATCTATTACTCTTCGGTTTACTGTAATGGATCCATTTCTTATCGCAAGTAATGTATCGGTGCAAAATGATTTTCTTTTATAGCGTTGAAGCAGCATTTCAAACATACTAAATCGTTTTTCAATGTCTCTCAGCTTCTTTTCGTATGGTACCCAATTTTCCTGCTTTTGGATGAATCCTGCTGCTCGCAAAACGTTTTGAAATTGCTGCTTGAATAGCGCTCCCAATGATTTTCCAAGCTCCTGTTTAGTTTTACAACAATCAGCATGGAGTAATGCCTCCAATTTTTTTCTTCAAACATTTTGGCTGGCCTGGGCAATCTTTGTCTTCCGCGTCAAAATTACTACTTTTTAACCAAAGAAAAACATCTCTCTCACGTTGAAATCGATGGAACACTGTCTGGCCTATAAAAAAATCTAAAAGAAACTAGCCCAATATGTATAAATTTCAGTGTAGAAACGTTAAATCTGAAATCAGCATTAAACAACTTTGACAGTTTGAAGGCTATTTCCCATCATCTTTGGCAAAAAATGATTTTAAAACTCAAACATTTTCGAACGAGGATTTTTAAGAATATTTACGTGAATTAAAATCCAGACTGATAAACTCATCTCGACTTTAGTGATGACGTCGAGGTTATCATATTTTACAGCGTATCTAAATTTGTTATTTTCGTCATCGTTCGCTTCATGATGAATTTTATGAACTTTGTGTTTGAAATAATATTGAACGAGCACCATGTCAACAACACAACTCAAATAAAGTCTCATCGTGTTTACTAACTTGAATGCCTCAGATGATAAAATATAAATGCATGGTCTCTCTCCTTCTTCAGTTTTACTTTTACAACTAGAATCGGAAAACTACAGTAGTTTTAGAAAAGGATCATAATAAACTTTAGACATCAAAATGGATGAATAATTCTATAGATATCTGTCTATAGAATATATATTCCATGTTTCATTAGAGTAGTGAAACTGGCCGGAAAGCTGACTCTGAGTAGCCCATCTCGCTTGGTACATAATTCAGATCCAAGACTCCAAGTACACATCTTCCCTAGAAATTTCAGCTTCTCGTTTTGATAAAAAAAATAACTTCAATTGTTTTTGTTCCTACTTTTACCTTCTAAATGAGATTAACGAGTTAGTTTTTGTGTTTACATCAGAGAATTTAGAATTGGGAAAAACTAAAATTTCTCAAATTGATGTAGTATTCTTCATTATGATATATCGGATATTAGAGGGAAGAATAATTGTCTCAGCATATCTCAGATTCTAATTCTTCATAGCGATCCTTTATATTTATACGGATAGGAAAGAAAGGTTTGTTGTGGTATCTATATTGAAGAATTTGGTATTATAATGACCATCTAGTGAACATATCCAGGATGTAAGATATCGGTCATTAGAGGAGCAACAAAGTTACTAAGGTACCACATAATATCCGGGAGGTTTATTGCTATTTATAATGATTTTTAAGCTGACAAGAAATCCTCAACGGCTGTGTAAATTAGTCCAAAGGATCTTTAAATGGAAAGATATGAAGAGACTTTAGTTAGTATGACTTATATGTATGTTAGCGTTGACACAAGGACATTACAGTTGAAATGGATTCCGATTTTTTACTTTGCATTCCGCTATCTGTCTGAAGACAGCGTTAATATTTTGGGGATCATTGCAGCAGTTTCAACGACTTCTATAGAAGCTGTCGGAAAAAAGAAGATAACAGATAAAGCAAAGGGACCTAAAAGTCGATACAACTGAGCTATCTCTATAGATTACTATCAATCAACAGACACATAGAAAAAATGATCGTAAATATACAATCGAATCTTTCGATATCCAACAAATTAAATTGCCACAACGAATCTGTTTAATCCGTATAATCTATCAAAATTCACATATATTTGGACTTTGTTTTACTCGCATTCATTTAATTTTTATTGAATACTAGTTGACCCGGTGCGCTTCGCCACCCCAATTAGAAGAATGAAATAGTACTATTAAGTCTCCCTTTGTGAATCTAATTGTAAATGTCTAATTACATATTTCTGGGTCCATTATTATAGACAATGCAAAAGAAAGTTACCACTAAAGTCACCTTTTGTGAATTCAAATTCATTCAGAATCATGTGTGCCTAATTTTAAATTTTTGGGTTTATTATTATATAATATTCAAAAAGTACCATTGCAATAAACAAATTGTACCATTGATTATCACTTTTGAATTCGCATTCACTAAACCATAACCCGTCAAGTTTGAATTTTAAATTTGTACAGCCTTTCCTATATTATCAACTAATTTTGTTTCTATAACAATTAATATTTAAAAATTATCACAAAACCCAAAAAAAACGAAACCGCGGTTTTGAAATTCTTCAGTTTTTTGGATGCTCTAGGTCCATTATTATAGTAAATTCACAAAAGTACATATGAGAACAAAGAAAAAGTACCATAGACGCCTAATTTCATATTTCTATGTCCATTATTACAGAAAATTCAAAAAGTACCATTAGAATATGTAAAAAGTACCAAAAAGCCCCCACTTGTGGTTTCCCAGTCACTCCCATATAAGCTTAATTTCATGGTTTTAGGTTAATTGGTGAAGAAATTACAAAAAGTACCATTCGAATAAAGAAAAAGTACCAAAAATCTCCACCTAGAATTCTCACTAACTTAGGACCGTGTATGCTTAATTTCATGTTTCTAAGTCCATTGAAAGAAGTACCATTATAATAAAAAAGTACCATGAAGTATCCGCTTGAATTTTCAATCACATAGGACCATATACGCTTAATTTCATGTTTCTAGGTCCATTATTATAGAAAATTCAAAAAGTACCATTATAATATAGAAAAAGTACCAAAAAGCAGCCACTTGTGGATTCCCACCCACTCGGGCCCATGCAAGCTTTATTTCATTTTTCTAAGTTCAGTGGTGAAGAAATTACAAAAAGTACCATTCGATGAAAGAAAAAGTACCAAAAAGTATCCCCCTAGAATTCAGTTCTCACATTTTTTACCTAAATATTGTACCCTATGCCTAACACAAACTTCACTCAGATACAAATCAGCTTACTTTAATGTCGATAAGTGAAATAAATTAAAAATATTAAAAAAGTACCATTAGGAGAAAAGTACCAATATCCCTTTTCTTCCTCGAACACCCCTCAAGTTCGAACTTTAAAAATATTCCATTTTGCCAAAATTGTTTATGCTACAGACATGTCTCAATATATTAAAATCTGTGTTAATGTGCCCAAGAAAAAATATGTTTTAAAAAAAGTACCAAACTGTTTACCCGGATTTGGCCCAATATACACCTTGGCACTCGAGTTCCAAATAACACCCTGTTAGTTAATTTTTGTATGAATCCAGGAACCAATGTTAAAAAAATTATCAAAATTGGCTTAATAATTTCAAATAAAATGTATTTTCCCGATACATGCACACAAATTTAATGCCTCTATTTGCGAGAATATGCTCTACATTGAATAAATGAACATTTTTCTTTTAAAGTTTCAACATTTTATTTTCGTGATTGATTTTGGGAAGTGGTCCTTATATGGGAGCCATGTGATTTATTTCTATATTAAACTTATTTTTGATAAATAATATTTGGATTCAAAAATGTTTAAGAGATTTATTCTATTTATTTTACAAAAATGGGCCCTATATAGGAGCTATGACCAATTATCTCATTCATGTCTATATGAAACTAATTTCTGTAGAATTTTATGTGGAAACCGAAATTTGTAAGAGGTCAAGTTATTTTCGGACGTGAGAGCTATAACTAATTGGACCGATCATCATAATATTAGGTGACATGACAGTATATTTAAAACTTATTTGGAGCGAAATTTGTGTAAATAGCTATATAAATTAAAACATTTATGACCCATAAAGTCATATTTCGGGAGGACATTTGTATGGAGGCTACGTGAAATAATGGACAGATAACAGCCAGTTTTAATAGATTTTGTCCTGTACTTTTGTGTAGCTATCTGTACTTTGAGCACAGAGGTATACATGGACAGCCAGACAGACGGACATCATTTAATCGACTCATGTAATGTAATGATGAACAAATTCGATGCTGATGCTTCAAGTTAATAAAATTATCCCGAAACAGTCTTCTAAAACCTGATTGCATACAAAATACTTTATTAAGAGAAATATGGAAAATCAAACGTTTAATAAGGATCATAAAATGATCTCTCTCAATTTCATGTAATTTTCTTTATATATATATTTTTTTTTCTATTTTTCCATGGTAAAATTAAAAGTGAAAATGTCTGGTGTCCCATTTGCTTTGATCTCAGTCATTATCAATCTTTGAGTCTTTGCGTTTGATCTACATTCATAAGAATTTACACTAGTGTGGTATGTGTGTGTATTTGAATAATTTATTTATATCCAGTAGTGCAGCATGTCTTTTTTTCATTAAAACTTAATTATACCATGAAATTTCCTCTGTTTTTTTTTTTGTTCATAAAAATAAATCTAAAACACTTTAAACTCTTTAAGTGGCAAGCATGTCTTTGTTATTTCTTGTTGTTTTTGTGTTGTGTTTATGAGATTTCATTTCAGCAGCGTGTAAGTGGGAGTGTCACAATCATCATGGTAAAAGTTATTAGACTTGTAGGCTTTTCTTGCGATGATTTTTGTTTAACTAGTTGTGTGTTAAAGTATGTGGATGGGTGGCAGGATTCATAAGTTATTGAAGAATTAAAAGAACATATAAGAAGAAATAAGAAACTAAGAACTAAAAAAGCATGTGGAAAATTAAGAACTTGCAATTGAATTAATTAACTATATTAGATATGAAAACACTTAACAAACTACCCTCGTAACCACAAAAGACTAAGGTAAAGTTGAATCTACTGCACTGCACTACACATACATACATTTATACACATATTGCTAGTTATTATTATAGTTGTTGTTCTTTCATTTCACTCCCACACTCACTGCTTCAGTTCAGTGTAATCTAAGAGCCTTACAAGATGTCGCCATCATCGGCTAACCGAAAGGAAATGCTTTCTGTGGTTTTTCAGTTCTTGTTCATATTTTTCATCTTCTTAAGTTCGTTTTTAGTTTATGGAGTTTTTTTTATTCTTTTTGTTCTTGTTGTAGTTGTACGTTTTGCTCTGAAGTACCTTTATGTATATTTTGGTGTGTTAAACACGTTTTATTCCATTTTTTGATATCGCAGTTGTTCTTCATATTTTCTTTTTATACCCTACACCACCATAGTGCGGAGGGCATTATGATATTTTGCTAATGTTTGTAACGCCCAAAACTATTAGTCTAACATCCACCTTATAGTATACCGATCGACACAGAATCACTTTCCGAGTTTATATAACGATGTCCGTCCGTCCTTATGGCTGGTTGGCTGGTCAATGTAAACCGTTAGATATTTAGATAAAATTTGTTACCCTTGAATCTGTCAGAAATCGTTTCATTATTTCACCTCTCCCCCATACAAATGTCCTTCCCAAATAGGACTTTATCGGTCATAAATCTTTAATTTATATAGGTATCTACACAAATTTCTCTCCGAATAAGTTTTATATACAAGGTGGCGCAAAAGTAATCCTCCTATCAGAAAATGCAATAAATTTTGCGGTTTGCCCCTAATGTCAGTTCTGTTTTGACATTTGTGTAGTAAACACATGCGAAATACACGTTAATAAACAATGTAACGCTACACTGCTCCAGAACGCGGAATATTGCTGACTATTTATTTGACCAATAATCGGTCGGTGACTTTGGCACAACATTAATTTCGTCGCAGATGAGTGATGAGGCCCATTTCCATCTTAGCGGGTACGTAAATAAGCAAAATTTACGATTCTGGGGCACTGAAAATCCGCGTGTAACCCACGAAGAGCCATTACACCCGCTCAAAGTCACTGTATGGTGTGCTGTTTTCGCTGGAGGAGTCATCGCACCTTTTTTCTTCGAAGACGTCGCGGGCCAAACGGTTACTGTGAATGGTGAGCGCTACAGAGCAATGATCAAATAGTTATTTTTGCCGAAACTTGATGAATTGGGATTGGAAAACAACGGCACACACTGCACGTGCCACAACCGATATGCTGAAGTATGCATTTCCCGGGCGCCTAATCTCCCGTTTTGGCCATCAGCAAGATCGCCTGATTTGACAGCTCCAGACTTATTTTTGTGGGGCTTTTTGAAGTCGTGGGTTTATGTCAACAAGCCTCAGACTCTTGCAGCTCTTAAAGACAATATACGTCAAGAATGTGAGGACCTATCGCCGGAAGTTTTGGCCAAAGTGATGGAAAATGCCATAAAAAGGGCTCAAATGACAATCAACTGTGGCGGCGGCCATTTACATGACATCATATTCTCGTCTTGATGTAAAAAAAATTAAAAGACCAACAAAAAATAATCCACAAGAAGAATCAAAGTTTTTCATTTTTTTTACAGCCAAAAAACATCGGAAGTTTAATTTTGCGCCACCTTGTATAAGGAAGTGTTTTCACCTAATTGTATGATGATCGGTCCATTATTAGCCGTAGCTCCCATATAAGGCCCACTTCCTAATATCACCTTAACGGCTATAAATCTTTTAAAAAGCCTAAAATTTAAGAGAAATAAGTTCCATATAGATATAAATCACCAACTTAATTTCATGGCGATCGGTCCATAATTACTCATAGCTCCCATATAAGGCCCACTACCTAAAAGCACCCACCAAAATAATTTATTGAAATTTTAAAAGAAAATAGTTTTTGCTCATTTTACTCAATGTAAGGTATTATAAAGTCGAGCTTGACCAATCTTACTTTCTTACTTGTTTTTACTTATTCTTTGCTTCTGTTGCTTTTTCGTTTGTCATTAAGTGGAGATGGTGCTACTAAAAGTACAACGCCTCCAGCAACTGACACCATATTCGTTTATTACTTGTTTGTTTTTATGTTTATTCCCTTAAATATATTTTGTTTGGTCCAATTTGTATTTAATTTAAAAATAAATTTATCGTAAAGGTGAAAGAATATAACAATTTTGTTTACTTAAGATTTGGAAAATTTTCAAGGAATTCTTTTGCTATGCAAGCAAAATCACAAAAGTTTTAATGTAAATAATTTCTTTATTGCATATTTAATACAGAGCCTCATTTTATAAAATGAAAATTTATGAAACATGAGAAATTTTTATGAAGAATATTGGAAGAAGAAACTTAATATTCATACTTTTCGTTTTATAATGAGACCCATAGTGTTTTTATTAAATTCATTTCAGATTCCTCAACAACATCCATAGAATTAGAAATGATGCAAATAGTTCTGGAACCCCTTCGGTGGAACGCTATAGTAAGTCTACAATGAGTGACAATACAATGGAAACTTTTTTTAAAATCATATTCCTTATTTTCAGTTTTAAAATACATTTTTTTTTTAAAGAATTTATATGTCAGGTACATATCTGTCATTTATTCTCACTTAGTTTTTTTTTTTTTTGTCGAATTTTGTACCAACGAATCGTCATATACGGGAAGTTATGCTTTACTTCTTTAATTAGGAAAAAAAGTGCCGCTGAAGCACAACGATTGCTCACCAAAGATTATGGTGAATTCGATCCATCGATTTTAAGGTGCGAGAGATAGTTTGTACCGTTCAGAAGTGGTGATTTTGACACGGAAGACAAAGATCGCCCAGACCAGCCAAAAATGTTTGAAGGCCAATAATTGGAGGCATTACTCCATGAAGACTGTTGTAAAACTCACCAAGAGTTTGCAAAATCATTGGGAGCAATTTCAAAATGTTTGCGTGCAGTGTGTACCATTACGAATTGAAGACGTGAGAAAATCATTTTTGCACCGAATCATTACTTGTGATGAAAAATGTATCCACTAGAATAACAAGAGCGTAAGAGATCGCATTAAAAGCCCGGCCAACCAGCCGAATCGACTGAGTACTTGGTAGGAGCAAAACGAAGGGTCTTATCTATTATGAGTGGTGAAATCTGTTCAGACCATTACACGGAACCTATACCGAACGCAACTGATTCGTTTGAAGCATGCATTGGTTGAAAAAACGCACAGAATATGCGGGCAGACATGAAACCGTAATAATCCATCATGACAATGCTCGGCCACATGTTGCAATAACTATTAAAAATTAATTAGAATGAAGTGGTTCGGAAGTTTGCCCTCACCCGCTTGGTAATCAAAATACTATTTGTTTCGATCGATGCAGAACGCTCTCTCTTTACTTTGGAACAGAGTATCCGAAATTGGCTTGATTCTAAATCCAAAAGATTAGCAGTTCTTTTGGTTCGGAATCCATATGTTGCCAGAATAATGGGAAAAAGGTCATAATAGCTAACAATGGCCAATACGTTGAATAAATTTATATTGGACAAATGTTTAAAAAAATTCCTAATTTTTTAGTCATATACCCAATAATTTTTCACATTTATCGTAAAGTAGGTTTAAACATTACAAAAAACTATATGTATGTGATAAATATTCCATTATAAAAGCAGCAGTTTCAAAAATAATACACAAAATTCGTGTGACAGGTACATACTGCAAATATTTGGGGGAAACCTACTCCAAGACAAGAACTTTTATGAAATTCCTAAAAATTACTACCCGGAATGTAATCAATGATCTTAAACTGGAAATTAATTTTCGAACTGTCATGTCATAAATATAGAAGGTAGTTTAATTTTCTCTTAATTTCAATCTTGTTAATAATTTGACAATAAATAAGATTTGATGTTTATTTTATGTTCAACATTTGAAATAAAATATTATTATTCGGAATTTGTTTTATTTTATGGAATAAGTTTTATTAATTATTCTTTAAATTTGTGTTTTATTCACAAACTTTACTTTATAGTCGACCCCTGGTTGTGAAATTGTAAACATAAATAAGGTTTGTGTCCGTACTAAACCTAGTGGAGTCAACTACATTATAATAGGTTCCACAAATACATAAATGTTGTGTCTATGTACAGCAGTGTTGCCACTTCTATGTAGTAACACTAGTGTTGCCAAATATTTTTACGGGATTGTCCCGCTTTTAGTCATTAATTACCGCCTTTTCAAAATGTTCAATATCTAATCAACTGTACTTATTAAAGAACAGTTGATTTTGAACTTACTTCATTTCAAAAACTAGTTCTTGGATAACTTCATGTACTTAACAAATGTCCCGTAGTTATTTTTCAACAGATGTTAAAATTTAAAATAGTATTTCTGATAATTGATCTCAAACTGTCATTTAAAAAAATCTTAGACAGTTCAATAACCGATTGTAAACAAACCTTCCTCCGACAACTCACCATGGTGAGTAAAATTGCTATGTACTGTATGTGCAGTTAAAAATAAACGTTTAAAGTAACAATTGACTTCACGCTGAGTTACATGGGCGCATGAGTTACACTCTAGATTATTTAGACGCACTTATGTGGTAATTGTTCTCACTCTAGATTACATGGGACGTATTGGGCGTATTACTTAATGCCAGATTTATAATAGATGGCGTATCTTTCTAACGCGGTTTTTGTTTTTAATAACTTATATGTCATTTTGTAGGGTACATATCTGTCATTTATTCTCACTTAGTTATTGAACATTTTGTGCCAACAAAGTTTTTCTTTACTTCTTTAAATTGAAAAAAAGTGCCGCTGAAGCACAACGATTGCTCACCAACGTTTATGGTGATTGTGTTCCATCGGTTTCAACGTGCGGCTCAGAAGTGATGATTTTGACACGGATTTTGAAATATCCCCTTGGCCACCCAAAAATTGGAGGTATTACTCCATGAAGATTGCTGTAAAACTCAACAATAGCTTGCAAAATTATTGGGCGCTACTCAAGCAGCAATTTCAAAACGTTGCAAGTCCGAAATGATGCTTGAGCGCTATAAAAGATAATCATTTTTGCACCGAATTATTATTTGCGATGAAAAATGGATCCACTAGAATAACAAGAAGCATAAGAGATCGTATTAAAAGCCCGTTCAATCAGCTTAATCGAAACCAAATCCTAATATCCATGGCGCTAAGGTAATTCTCTGTATATGTTGGGAGCAAAAGGATCCTATCTATTGTGAGCTGCTGAAATGAGACCAGACCCAGCTAGCAATGGCTGTTTTTTAGACGATTGTGTTTAATATACAACTCTTAAAAGAATCTTCTGATGATGATCTGATGAGTAACAATAACATATATTTTTTTTTTAAATTTTTACAGATTTTCAGACACGCTCGTCTTTTAATCTTGGAGTGTTTAACATGCAAATCTTTAAATTGTTTTATTAACAAATATACAATTTACTGTTATAGATAAACAGAAACAAACAGTCGTTTTTCATCAAACTTTTATTTAAGTTTTGAATTTAAAGAGTTCAGTTGGTGATTTTGTAATACATATGTATGTTAAAATTGCTTAAAAAACGAATAATTAAAAAGTGAAGTGTTTGTGACATTAAAAACTAAGATTAAAATCTATTCGATTTTAATCTTATAAGAATTATACGGCTGAGCATTTCACGAGTTGTAAGATAATCCCTACATGAGTGTCATACGATTCTTGTCATATGCTTTATTAAATACTCTTTAGATAATCTCTACACAAATCTCAAACGATTCTCTCTACGATTAATGTTAGCGCCTTACGCTGTGTTGTGGAAGAATCTCACAGAAGAATCAGCTGCTAAACCAGTTACTCCCGTGCAAGGATCTTCTGTGATTAAAAAATGTGCTCGTCGACGATCAAAAACGCACTTCATGAGATTTCCAGTGGACTCTTCGATGATTGAAAATGCTAGCTGGGGACCATCACAGGGAACCTGTACCGAACACAACTGATTCGTTTGAAGCCGTAATATTTCATCATGACAACGATCGCCCACATAATGCAATACCTGTTAAAAATAATTTAAAACTAAACAACAAATATACAAAAACAAATAAACTTAAAATTTCTATTAAAATTAAAAACAATAAACTCTCTTTTATTTCTGGATAAAGTTTCCTTCCATCATCAAACCAAGTAAGTACATTAAATTTCTTGAATTTTGCTCATCTACCTCAATATTAGCTGATACACAATGCTGCTGTTGTACCCTACATTTGTTACATTTCGTGTAACAAACTACATATTAACAATCTACTTTGGTCTCACCAAGTAGTTATAACAAATCCAACTTACCTATTCCCTTTTTGTTATAACAGCTCATAAAATTATTAATTTTTTCAATAAACCTAATTGAACCCAAATAAAATCCAATCGATAATCTTCATATCCGATTCGGACAACAATAGACAAAATTTCCAATTGACAGCCATCAAGGTCAGCTAATTAAAAAAAAAAAAAAACTCGCTCCAATTGATCGATTTATTGAGCGTGAAGTAAACGAAATTTTTCATTCATAAAACTCTAACCATCAAATTCATACTCAGTTAAAAACTCTCTGTGACAGACAATGAAAATGAAACAATGAATTTGTAGATAAATCAATAAATACTCCCACATGATCAGCAAACATGTTTCAGCGGTAGTGCTTTTTAACAATGGTACTCGTATATTTGGAGATATGTTTTATTAATATCTACTTTTTTATTTGTTTAAAATTATAATGTTGAATTAAAGTTTAAATTAAGTAAATAGCAGAGTTGCCATTTCTTGGTGATATAAGGTGAAAAAATGGGTTTTTATTTTTTTGTTAAAGATATGATTTTTATTGTTTGTCCATCATATCGAATTATCCATTTAAAATTTAGTGATCTTTTGATAATATTGTTACGTTTTAACCTTTTCAAAACGTTGGTTTATTTCCTTTAAATAAACCGGATACTTTTGATTGCAAATAAAAGCCGTTTAGTAGTTTAAAAATTGTAACAACGCTTTATTTATTTAAAATGTACAACAACCACAGAATTAAATAGCCACTCAATGTTTATTATACACGTTTATAAATTCTCAGAAATACAGACACACTTTATAATGTACACGAATTCAATTGAAAAATACAGCACACATTAAGGCACTCAGTTGATGTTTATTTGAATAGCGTCTCTGATAAACTAACTAACGATGCCACCTCTGCCACTATTTACAACACTGCCATCTGCACTCTAGATTTCTCTTTAACTGTCTAGAGGTTTCTAATACATACGCCATCTGTGGTGTACTTTCTACAATGTTCTTTAATTGAATTTTCGAATTCGAATATACGGTTGCAGCAAACAGCGTTGCCATACTTACGATCAATGGTCAACTGAAAGCTTTTATTCAATGTTAATAATGCCCACAGATATGTTGCAGTTTGCTATTACAGCACTTTTATTTGAAAGCATTAGGCTACTTTTAAATCAGCCGTTAAAATCGTTATATTTGAATTCAAGTACAATTTCGTAACAATATCATTAACTGTAATTATACAGAGTGTTTTTATACCCTTCACCTTCGTGAGAAGGGTATATATAAGTTTGTCGTTCCGTTTGTAATTTCTACATTTTTCATTTACGACCCTATAAAGTATATATATTCTGGATCCTTATAGATAGCGGAGTCGATTAAGCCATGTCCGTCTGTCTGTTGAAATCAATTTTCTGAAGACCCCAGATATCTTCGGGATCCAAAACTTCAATAATTCTGTCAGACATGCTTTCGAGAAGTTTGCTATTTAAAATCAGCAAAATCGGTCCATAAATAACGGAGATATGAGCAAAAAACCGGGACAACCTCGATTTTTTACCTATTTTTGATCTATATCTGGATTACTAAGTCATTAATATAGACAATATGGATATCTAATGATAGATATTTCAAAGTCCATTGCAACGATGTAGATAAGGCTATAGTAAGTTGGACCTACAATGGGTCAAAATCGGGAAAAATATTTTTTAACCCGAATTTTTTTTTTATCAACAAATTTTTTTTGATATCTTCGGGATCCAATTCTTCAATAATTCTGTCAGACATGCTTTTGAGAAGTTTGCTATTTAAAATCAGCAAAATCGGTCTATAAATAACGGAGATATGAGCAAAAAACCGGGACAACCTCGATTTTTTACCTATTTTTGATCTTTATTTTTGATTACTAAGTCATTAATATAGACAATATGGATATCTAATGATAGATATTTCAAAGTCAATTGCAACGATGTAGATAAGGCTATAGTAAGTTGGACCTACAATGGGTCAAAATCGGGAAAAATATTTTTGAACCCGAATTTTTTTTTCATAAAAAAATTTTTTTTGTCATACATTTTTTTTCCAAAGAAAAAAAATTAAAAAAATTTGGAAAAAACTTTTTTTAAAAAAAAATTCAAAACCATTTAAAAAAAAAAATTGTGAAAAACAATAAAAAAAAAAAAAATTTTGTTTACCTAAAAATATTTAAAAAAATTTATTTTAAAGTATAATTTGGTGAAGGGTATATAAGATTCGGCTCAGCCGAAGATAGCTCTCTTACTTGTTTTAAGTCCGTTAGAATTTAGAAGGGTTAACTGTCATACTGCGCTCACTTTTTATATCCTTCACCATGAGTGGCAAGGATATATATAAGTTTGTCATTCCGTTTGTAATTTCAACATTTTTCATTTATTCAGAATCGTTATAGATAGCGGAGTCGATATAGCCATGTCCGTCTGTCCGTCTGTGTATTGAAATCAACTTTCCGAAGCCCCCAAAACATACACGATTCATACATCAATATCTCAGAAATTCTTCCGGTTGCTATTTAAAGTCGAGAAAATTGGTCCACAAATGGCTGAGATATAAGGAAAAAACCAGGACAACCTCGATTTTTGACCCATATCTGCATTACCAAATCATTAATATAGACAATATGGATATCTAATGATAGATATTTCAAAGGCCTGTGCAATTACGTATATAAGACCATACATAGTAAGTTGGACAATGGGTCAAAATCGGAAAAAAATATTTTTTAACCCGAATTTTTTTTTTCACCAAAAAATTTTTTATCACTAAATATTAAAAAAAAAATATTTAAAATTAAAATTTTTTTTAAATTAAAAAAAAAATAATTTTTTTAAATTAAAAAAAATAATTTTTTAAAATTTAAAAAAAAAATTTTTGAACAAACAACTGAAAAAAAATTTAAATTTTGTTTATCTAAAAATATTTAAAATTTTTATTTTAAAGTATAATTTGTTGAAGGGTATATAAGATTCGGCACAGCCGAATACAGCTCTCTTACTTGTTGACATTTATGATCAGTATACTCTGGCAAATCATCATGAATAGACTGATGCTTGAACAACGCTTCCAAATTTTCCAAATTTAATTTGAAAATCGGTCATGGATTCGCGCAACTTATAGACGACCGTTTTATCGCAAAATTGTGTACAGCGATGAGGATCATTTTTATCGTAGCGGAGTTATTAATAAAAATGGAGTGAGATCACTCCACAACAGACCCAGAAAATGTACCGTATGGTTCGGTTTACACGCTGGTGGCATCAGCGGACCTTATTTCTTTAAAACTGAAGCCGGAGCTCGAGTTACAGTCAATGAAGATCATTACCGCACCATGATCAATGATTTTTTTTGTTTGATAATTGGCTAACATTGATCCGGACGAGATGTTTTTCAACAGGATAGCGCTACGTGACGCGGCGTCTGCCATCAATGATTTATTGAATTCAAAATTTGGCGTTAACTTGATTCCGAGAAATGGACCTGTCAATTGACATCTAAGGTTGTGCTTTTTGACACTTTCGATTATTTCCAAGTTCAAAGGTTATTTTCAGGTTATTATACCCTACACCACCATAGTGGGGAGGGTATAATGCGTTTGTGCAGATGTGTGTAACGCCCAAAAATATTGGTCTAACACCCACCTTAAAGTATACCGATCGACTTAGAATCACTTTCTGAGTCGATTGTCCGTCCGTCCGTCCGTCCGTCTGGCTGGCTGGTTGTCCATGTAAATCTTGTGCGCATAGTACAGGTCGCAATTTTGAAGATATTTCTATAAAATTTGGTACATATAATTTTTTCAAGGACGAAGCCTATTGAAACTGGCTGAAATCGGTCCATTATTTCACCTAGCCCCCATACAAATGCCCTCTCGAAATTGGACTTTATCGGTCATAAATGTTTAATTTATATATGTATCTCCACAAATTGAGCTCCAAATAAGTTTTATATATACAAAATTCATGTCACCAAATTATGTTACGATCGGTCCATAATTAGTCATAGCTCCCGTATATACCCACTTCCGAAAATCACTTTAACGTGCTTAAATCACTTAAAAATGTTGGTATATACACAAAATTCAATATAAATAACTTTCATATAGACATAAATCACACGACCTAATTTTATGGTGATCGGTCCATAATTGGTCATAGCTCCCATATAAGGCCCACTTCCGAAAATCACTCACGAATATAAATTATTGATATTTTAAAAGAAAAATATTTTTACTCAGTTACTTGGTGTAGGGTATTATACTTTCTTACTTGTTTTTAATTTTAAGGTTGGTGGCTTAGCTGCGAACAATTTAAACAAATTTGAAATTTTTGGGGATTTCCAGCTATTAATTGTGGAATATATTCCAAATCCACTGGGGGCAAGACAACTCTAGCTAATAGATTAAAAACGAATGCAGGTTGAATTTTAGACAAAGAACAAAATGAGCAGCAGCAAACAAACACACACATCTATCTCCAACAAATAAATAAATACTTTATTTTGTTGGAAATGCTGAGTGACAGTGGTAAAGCAAAACCTTAGATAATGTAAAGCTGAGCTCCCCACATGCAAACACACGCACCGAAAGCAAAACGATATTAAATGGAATTGAAACACTGATCAACACACAAATACAGAGAGAGAGAGGAAGAGAGACCAGAGAACTTTTAAACGCGAGAAGAATTTTAAAGTTTAACGAAGAATATTTATTAAATACTTAGTTTAAAAAAGCAGAGCAGCGACTGCATTTGACTTCTATCTAACAGATACCACAAAGCAGCAAAAAAAGTATCTAAACAAACATGAAAATAATACAATTTTTCAGATTCAGTTACTTACGAGCGGTCTTTTGGTTTAAAACGTTTTGTTTCATGTAGCGGGTAAAACGAAAAGTGCGCAAGCGCGTTTGTCGGTTACATTTCAAAAAAAATATTAATACAAATAATTTTCCACAAAAAAGAAATAATAATTAAAAACTATTAAAACTTCTAAACTAAATTTAATGAAACTAATATAACTTATATAAAAAAACAACAACGAATTATTTTAAAGTGAAAATATAAAATTAAGTAAAAATAAAATAAAACGAATTTTAAAAATTAAACCCACGATTTTTTTGTTAAAGAATATATATAGAAAAATTAAATAAATAAATGATTGATTAATTGATTGATTTAAGCAATAAAATTTCAATTTATTGTTAAGTATAAATAAATTATGGAAAATTTTGAAACATAATTAAAAAAGAAAATTAAATTATTATCAAAACAAATTGAAAAAAAGAAATTTCTAAAAAAAAAGAAAAGCAAAACCTAATTGTTTAACAAATTTTATTGGCTGCATTTTAGCCATCAGTTAAGAAAAAACAAAATTTAATGCTAATTTTGTTACAATTTTGTTAGCCACAAACTAAAACGAAAACAACACAGAAAAAAAAAACTAAAATTCTGGTTTTCTCTAATTTCTTAAGAAGTTTGACTGGCGTCTTTTTGGTTTGTCACAAAAGTAAAAACAATCAACCAGCCCACCACCTGTTCTAATGCGCTTTATTTTGGCAACTTTTCAAACGATCGCATGAGCAACAGCGCACGCAAATAACGTGGTAAGTTTACAAACGCCTTGATTTTTTATTTTCATACATATGTACACTATTTTATCTACACAAGTTTTACACTCAAGGATAATTTGTTGGTTGTAAAAAAAAAGTTTAAATTAAAGAATTTCCTCATATTGGATCAAAATGGTGTTTAATGTTAAAAAATCATGTGAGATTGAGGTTCCGGAAATGTCATGAAAGAATACACGATTTTAAAATGACTGAAATTTTCTTTCCTTATTTGGCGGTACACAGTGGGACAATCAAAAATATTTTCTAAAGGATACCTTGTATGGGGACTAGCGACAAGTATTGTCCGATTTTTACCATACTTGACAGTATAATTTCAGAGTACTTAGAACTAATTCGTGGAAAATTGTATCAGAATTGCCGCATAATCAACATATTTATAACTGCTCAAACAGTATTCCGGGGGGACATTTGTATGGCTATATAGGCTATATTGCCTATTTTCAATACCAAAGAAACCATATCAACAGAGACTATTTGTGAATTTCAGACAGCTCGATTCTTTCGTTTCGTATTTTCAACAGACGCACAGTGGGTTGAATGGTACCCAAAGTGGCGATTAATCCATAGAAGCAGTAGTTTTAAAATATTATATTTTTTTATTGATGAGTTATTATAAGCACATAAAAACACAGCATTTAAAAAAAAAGTTTAAAAAATAAATTTTTTAACCCTTTAAGCGCATTATTGCTTTTTGGAAAAAACACCTTTTTTCACAATTTATGCTGTAACTTTGGAATGGAAAGCGATAAATTAATGAATTAAATTGGAAATAAAAGCACACTTAATATGCTATTAAAAAATTCAAAACATAAATTTATTATATGTATTTACATTAGCATAAATTTAATTTAAAATCTAATTTTTGTTTTTCACAAAATTTTATAAATGTACAAATTTTTTAAAAAAAAGACAATATTTTAAATTCTTGTAATGAACAATCATAAATACATAAAAACACAACTTTACAAAAAAAATGTAAGAAAAAAATGTTTTAACCTATTTTGTATCAGAATATGTTTTTTAGCAAGAGCAGTTCTTTCACTATAACTTAAATAAGTAAAAAACCTCAATAAACCCGCACGCTTTTTTTTCTGTATATAGAAGCTGAAAGTTCATATTTTAAGAGCATTTAATGGAATTTACCCGATCTCGCCCTGATTTTATTTTAAACTCAATCTATATATCGAAAAAACCCCAATAATGGAGAACTTTAAAAAAAATCTTAAAAAATATTTTCAAAACATTTATCTAAACAAAAATTATTTATTTATGTTCTCAAATACCTGAAGTTGATGGTTCCATTTTAATATTTCTACTTTTAACAGATTTAACAAAAAATATAAGCTCTCGAAATATCACAATTTTCAATTTTAACCACAGCACGCAAAATTTGTAAAAATTATTTGACTTTGAACGCTCACTGCCAATAAAGTAAGTTACTCACAACTGTAATTTTAGCAGTTTGTGATGTATTATTTAATGCACTTTAACCCAATACCAAACATGACTGAAACAGATAAAGTTCAGCTTTTGAATTAATCGCCACTTTTGGTACATTTCAACCCTCTGTGATCGGTTTCGAATCTTTTGAGGACCAAATATAAAGAGTGAGCAAAAAAAAAACTTATACTTGTATTAAGTTAAATAAAACTTTAACAGTTCAATATGAAAATTCTCAAAAATATTGTATAAATTTATAAAGTTATGCTCTTTTTCCGGAAATTCTTCCATTAAAGATTTTATAATTGCTTTCGTTAACTTTTTGGACGAGATTAAATCGGACATGTGCTAGGATAGCTTTCCTGTGTTATTTAATTCCAAGAGCCCAATAGCTTTCCAGAGACTGAAGTTCTGGACAGTTGGGTGGATTTACCACTTTTACATAGTGACATGATGCCAAATCAGGCTATAAATATGAAGGTACTCTGTGCGGTTTTAAGAAAGGTAAAAGCCGTTTTTGTAGACACTCCTCAATATACTATATTTCTGTGTCACAATTGATTGGCTTTATTTGTCACAGCTAGGGTTTTTATCCCGGGAATTCCTGATATAAATTTCCCGGGAATTTTGCCAATTTTTCACTACCCGATTCCCGGGATTTTTAGTCGGGAATTCCGGGAATTAAAAACTGACGAAAATACATAGAAAACAAGTTAGAACTCTATTTTTTTCAACAAAAAACAGTGAAAAGTTTTTTTTACAGTTTTATTATTATTTATTTGGAGTTTTTCGTATAAAAATTTAAAAAGTCAATTCATTATTTATAGAATTAATTTCTTTTTGAATCATTATAAGTTCTTTAAATATCTTCTTCAAATCCATAACAAAACAGCTTAAAAAATTTATTAAATGTTTAAATTTTTCTTCAATTAAAATCTAGTACAAAAAGGCTTAAGACAATTTTTTCAATTAATTTTGTAAATGATTTGATTTAACAAAAATTTAATCATTAAAAGTTTGAATAGATTCTGTTATTTGAATGAATCTAAAATAAATAAATATTAAGAATGGATTTATGGAATGAAGAAAAGAATTATGAACATTCTTTAATTATGGATTAAGATTTTAGGGAATTAAGCTCAAATTTTATTAATTAATTCGAAGATCTGATATATAATAATTATAACACTAAGTTTTTATATGGAATTTGGCTATAATATTCCTAATTTACAGTATCATTATATATTTCGGGAATAGCCAGGTACCCGGTAATGTAGAAAAAAATATCTCGATTCCCGGGAATCAAAAAAAGGTGGGGAAATTAAAAACCCTAGTCACAACTGCAAATGGCTTGCCACACAAGAAACTACTTGAAAATCTTGATTCGGAAGTTGTTAAAAATCTGCCAGTACATAAGTTTCATCATCGATCACATAATAGTTGTATTTTTTTTATAAAATTTTACCTCAATTTGTTCGCTCTTTCTTTTGCTGCTAAGTTCTTTTTCGAATTGCAATCTGGAACTTTTTGAACTTTATACGACTTCAACCCAGCATTAGAATCAGAGCATTTAACTTTACGAGCTGCTTTACTGATATAATTGTTCGGTGCTCTTCTAAAGATTTGTTCGACTTCATTTGCCTTACCCATATCTGTTAGACATTTTTTTCTTTCTGATCCAGGTTTTCTTTCAATATTCAAGTCTTCATTTTACTGTTTAATGGCCTTTGAAACAGTGTGACGATGAATCTTCAGATCTTTTGATATTTTTCTGAAAACTTTTAATTGTTTTTTCACAAACTTTTTTTCGGTGACCATTTTGACTTGAAAATGAATGAATTAAGAAAAGAAAAGCTAACGTGATTAAAAAAACAAGTAAGAGAGCTAATTCGGCTGTGCCAAATCTTATATACCCTTCACCAAATTATACTTAAAAATAATTTTTTTTTTAAATATTTTTAAGTAAACAAAATTTTAATTTTTTTTTCAAATTTTTTTTTTAAAAAGTTTTTTCAATTTTTTTTTTTAAAGTTTTTTCAAATTTTTTTTTAAAAAATTTTTTCAATTTTAATTTTTTTTTTTAAAGTTTTTTCAAATTTTTTTTTAAAAAATTTTTTCAATTTTAATTTTTTTTTGAAATTGTTTTTTTAAAAATTTTTTTCCAATTTTTTTTTCAAAATTTTTAAAAATTTTTTTTTTTGGAAAAATAATTTATGAAAAAAAAAATTTTTTGATGAAAAAAAAATTCGGGTTAAAAAATATTTTTCCCGATTTTGACCCATTGTAGGTCCATCTTACATATTGTCTATATTAATGACTTATTAATCCAGATATATATCAAAAATAGGCCAAAAATCAAGGTTTTTTCCTTATATCTCAGCCATTTATGGGCCGATTTTAAAGAGCAACCAAGCCGAACTGAGCCCTATATATTGATGTATGAATCATGAATGTAAGTTATTTAGGGGCTACGAAAAGTTGATTTCAACATACAGACGGACTATAACGATCCAGGCGCGGATCTAGGTCAACCATTTGGTGGGGAAATAATTAAAATTTGTTCTACATTTTTCTTTTTATTCCTTTTTTTATACGAAAACTTTTCAGTTTTGGCGGGTCCCCCTCTGGACCCGCGCCTGCCCTTGTCACTCATGGTGAAGGGTATAATAATAATTTGTTGGACCAAGTTTTGGCTGGAATAGTGTGTATAAGTTATTTTTGACTCACTCTTTAGTACAATTTATATTTCTTTGTTCATATCACTTTCATTTTCTTTATACTGTGATTTTTTTATTTTCGATTTTAGCATTGTTTCCCAAAATAATAAAAACAGCTGGTTACCTTAATGATAAAATATTGTTTTATCTATTCTTTAACTTTAGACAGAATTGTAAGAGTTTACGTTAAAGTTCTGTTAAGACAATATTGTTATCTGGTTTGCAGAGTTTATTTTCTATTTAAGTATTTAAGGTATTTAATTAAATAGCTAAAAATACTTTCTGCTGCCATATCTTAACACTTTTTAGCCCCCATGAAAGTAAAAAAATTAACAGAAATCCAATTTTTTAAAGATTTTAAAGTGCTTCATTGAAATTGTTAATTGAGAAAATTGTTATTTTTTTAATAATGTTAACAGATTTGATTCTGTTCATTTTGAATACAAGCAATTGTTAAAATAAAATTTAGTTGTAAACATTTTTGCAACATAAGGCGATTATTTATTAGCATTACTAAATGCTCAATTTGACAGGGAATGGCGCCTCTTTAAAGTTTTATATTTTCAAGGGGATTGACCCCTACTAGGTAATTAAAAATATTTTTTATACATTTTTTCTTAAACCTAAATTTGTTTATTGTCTCAATTTATTTAAAAAAAATATTAATAATCTTTAAAATCAATTTTATTTAATATGCTTACATTTAGAATGATTGTTTTTTAATGACATCTGTCATATTAAATTTTATTGCGTTTCATTTCATTTTATTATCTATTAAATGTTAATAAAAATTATATACTTTTACTAACAAGTATCGAAAATATTGTATTTTATGTGTTTTAAATTAATAATAAAAGTTTATGGTTTTGTGGGTAATATTTTACGCAAAATTTATAAATATTTAAAGTAAACATTCGAAGATTTAATTTGATAAGAGAGAGAACAATTCGAGGGTCTATGTAAGATTTGTGTAAGCAGCACAAATATATGAAGCTTGGGAATGGGGACCCAAAAATTTTGTCTCATATTGTTTTAAAATATCGCCAAAAATCCATTAATAATCCAAATAAACTGAAATTTTAAGATCCACAAAAAACAAGCATGTAACAGTTATCTCGTCCCTCCAAAAAATTACATGCATCCAAAGTTGGAACATGTAAAAAGGGCCGTATTTTTTACGTTTTTTCCCAAAAAAAGTCTGTATATTTTTTTATTTTGTAAAAAAAAATTCTTTGGGCTCTATATAATTTGTATAGGATCCGGAAAGAGAATTTAATGCAAAAGCGTGTAAAGTAAAACTTGTCCCACCAGAGCGCTGGATAGCATCCAAATTTGGGCAATTTGAAAATAATTTTTGGTCTGAGTAAAAAAAAAGTTTTCTCTAATTTATTTGACACGTAAAAAACATAAGGTAGACATGTTATATATCAATGGATACAGGATTTTGTCTACTTTTCAAAAATGTATATAACTTTTGACAATTAAAAAATTCATGGAATACTTTTTTGAAAAATATGACAATAAAATGCTTTTTATTGAGTTTAGATAAAAATTTTTCAAATTAAAATTAAATTTTTATTTATGAATATTTTTTAATGAAATTTCACAGTTATGTAGATTTTTCTATTTAAAATGGAAAAATTAAAACAAATTTTGAAATTTGTAATCAGGAATCCCGCAATTCCCAAAAAAGTAATGAAAAATTCCAAAAATGGGATTTTTTCGTTTTTTGGCTATAATATCCATACAAGGGGCGGGGTTATCGGAACCCTTTACAAAATAATTAAGAACATATTGAGCCATCTAAAAATAGATTATTATAATTTGATGTCGACTATGCGATTTGAGAATTTTTGCTCTAATATTGAATTTTACATAAAAAATATGCATTTTTTGAATGGACCTGGTCCCCTCGGTATCAAAAATTATAATATTTTTTTTTCATTCAAAATATTTGATGTAAAGTTAGCTTTTCAAAAATTACAAATTCATTATGCATCCTCTTAGAAATTTTTTAGATAACTTAAAAAGAATAAAAGTACTTTTTTCCGAAAAATTGCCTTTTTTAATTTTTTTAAATTCAAATGCATTTAACTTTGGACTCAGTCGTGATTTTTAAACAATTCTTTCTTTATTTGATATATACATCTGTTGTTAATCCTATAAAAAAAAGTGGAGAAAATAGGGAAATATTTGGAACCGCGGTCATCAAAAAACTAGAGTAGGGTGGGTAAAAATTTTGAAAATTTAATTTTCAAATGCGAATATCTCCTAACCTATAAAAGATAATTGATAGCTATATATGTAAGTTTTTTTTTTAAATCGGAACACAAACGAAGAAATAGGATAATTTTTAAAATTGAACATAGCCGAGGTGTCCTACTTTAGGGACCCCTGGTTGCGCTCGTGGTGGGGTCATGAGGTCCGAGTTCAAAACTTAAACACGACAACACTTCCTCTTTGCGCATGTGAAATTTCGTTTAAATTGGAGTAAGGGTTTAGAAATTACAGATTTATTTCCCTCTTTTTTTTCTCATACCACTGTGTGGCGTTGATTTAAAAAGCTATGGATCTATATTAGTTCCAAATTTTGTTATGATACCTTGAACCGTTAAAATTTTTTGTTAATTCAAATTTCTTATTTTTCTTCAAGCAAAATAATCAAATTATACTTTTTTGTGAAGAATTAGTGTGCTGAATTCCCAATAATTGATAAATTCACTGAAATTTATTGTTGGGGGATAAGCTAGTTCCTATGCGCATTTCACTGGTTGCTTAGGCCAGATCATCAGGAAACCTTTTCCCAAAAGGCTTTAGAAAAACTAAAGATATTATACAAATAAAACACTAGAGTGAATGAGAATTACAGACACTCAAGCTTTATTTGTAAAAATATCAAAGCTTAAACAAAACACCAACAATAAACAGTGAGTTAAATTTTCTTAAATTTTTTTTAGTTTTTAAGGTAAATGACGTCCGAAAAATGTATAAAATTATTACATTTCACAAAAATATAAATCTGCAAGACCTAAGGTTTCCACCAATACCAAATACTTGTAAAGCTTAAAGCTTATATTTACTCTTCAGAAGCTCCACAAAACTTGGCTCCTTTGAAAAATCTTAACGTTTATCTCATGGCGATCAGACGTTTTAAAAGAAAAAGGTTTTTGCTCATTTAGGGTCGGGCTTAACCGACTATATCTTCTTAATTGTTTTAATTCAAATCTTTGTTTTAGCAAGCAAATGCTTTATTAAAAAGCTTTTTTTAAATTTATCAAAACAAAATTGATTATGAATTATGGGGTTAAATATTAAAAAAATTGTTTCCATAAAACTTCTTTTAATTGAGTAATTTAAACTAAAATTCCCTAATTTTAATTCTAGTTCATTGAATGTCTAACAATCTTTTGTTTAATAGACATTTTAACACCTTTTTTCCATTACACTCTCTAAATGTTAATAAACATTTATTTTATAAATAATTAAATTAAATAACACTGTTTTGTATTAAATATTTAAATTTCAACACGATACCACTTGTTGTCTAGATGTTTAAAATAAACTACACCATTTCTAGACAGAACTTAACTTTATCAATATAGCTACTTTTACCCAAAACTTGAAACGAAGAGAGCTAATTCGGCTGTGCCGAATCTTGTATACCATTCATCAAATTATAATTTAGAATACAAATTTTAAATATTTTTAGGTAACAAAATTAAAACCTTTGGAGATATCAACTGGCATGGTGTTTTGAGTGGCAATTTGAAAATACGTCTCGATGATCCGGCTACAAAATCACTAACATTTAAATATTTTGAATATGCTTTTCTAATGTGGTTTTGCGGTTTATTGTGCGCTTTCGTGTGGTTTTTAATTGAATGTTTTCATGAGTTTAATGGCAAATTTTATTAATAAAATTGTTAAGTGATCAATAAGGTTATGTGTGTGTAATTTTTGGGGTATACAGAGAGGTTTTGGGTTTTTAAAGTGAGCTAGGAAGTTTAAATTTCAGTTGCTGTGTTTAAAACTCTTTATATTTAATTTAAAATTTGAAGTGTTTAACATTTTTTTTTCTGTTTTACATTCGTTTAATGTTAATAATTATTTTATTAATTTATAATTAAACAAGTAAGAGAGCTATATTCGTATGTGCCGAATCTTATATACCCTTTACCAAATTATACTTAAAAATACATATATATTTTTTTTAATATTTTAATTTAAACAAAATTAAAATTTTTTTAAATTTTTTTTTTTAAATTTTTTAACATTTTTTGTTTAAACATTTTTTTTTTAATTTTTTTAAAAAGTTTTTTCCAAATTTGTTTTTGTAATTATTTTTCAAAAAAAAAAAATTTTTTGCTAAAAAAAAATTCGGATTAAAAAATATTTTTCCCGATTTTTACCCATTGCAGGTCCAACTTACTATAGCCTAATATACATCGTTGCAATGGACTTTGAAATATCGATCATTAGATATCCATATTGTCTATATTTATGACTTAATAATCCAGATATAGATCAAAAATAGGTCAAAAATCGAGGTTGTCCCGATGTTCCTTATATCTTAGCCATTTGTGGGCAAAAGAGCTGGAAGAATTTCCAGCTACGAAAAGTTGATTTCAACAGACAGACGTGGCTATATCGACTTCGATATCCATAACGATCCAGAATATATATACTTTGTGGGGTCGCAAATGAAAAATTTTGAAATTACAAACGGAATGACAAACTTATATATACCCTTGCCACTCATGGCGAAGGGTATAATAAAACATTATTGTTCTGTGTTGTATACTGAAATTCAATCACGACATCCCTGCCAGTTAAATAGTTTAAAGCAGAATACACCAGTTCCATAGAACACTGAATTTAGCTCAAATATTTCAAAAAATCCAAAAATAATTACCAAGCATTTTTATGTGAAAAAAATCGATTTATTTATCAATAAAGTGCCCGTCAACTTATTGTTAAAATAATTGTTGCTCAGAAAAGAAAACCCCAATTATGAAATTCACCTTCGTAAGAAGGGTATATGTATATAAGTTTGTCATTCCGTTTGCAATTTCTACATTTTTCATTTCCGACCCTATAAAGTATATATATTCTGGATCCTTATAGATAGTGGAGTCGATTAAGCCATGTCCGTCTGTCTGTCTCATCAATATCTTTGGAATTCTTCCGGCTCGGTTGCTATTTAAAATCGAGAAAATCGGTCTACAAATGGCTGAGATATAAGGAACAAACCAGGGAAACCACGTTTTTTGGCTTATTTTTTTACCTATATCTGGATTACTAAGTCATTAATATAGACAATATGCATATCTAATTATAGATATTTCAAAGACCTATAATTAGATATGCGTATATTAGACCATATTAACATATTATGTTGGACCTACAATGGGTCAAAATCGGAAAAAAAATTGTTTATCCCGAATTTTTTTTTTCAGCAAAAAGTTTTTTTCTCTAAACATTAAAAACAAATTTAAAAAACCAAAAAAAAAATTAAATTTAAAAAAACAATTCGAAATTTTTTTTTTCCAAAAACTGAAAAAACAACTTTGTTTACCTAAAAATATTAAAAATTTTTATTTTGAAGTATAATTTGGTGAAGGCACAGCCGAATATATCTCTCTTAATTGTTTTAGATACATAAAATAGCTATTAGTAATAAACCAGGGCACAGAAAAATATACAATATCATATTTTTTTGCTGTGTGTCGTATAAACATATGAGTGTGTAATTTTTTCAGTCATGGAAATATAACCATATAGGGACACCACTACGTGATGTACGTATATACACTAGCCAAAAAAAAAACAGTGTCTCCCAGTTTTGCCCAAAGTCATGTAATTTTTTATGGGCCCCCAAAGATTTGGAGCCTCGGTGTCATTTTTGCAAAAAAAAAATACAATTTTCTCAGGCACATATCTTGCAAACAGTTCGGAATTTTTATTTACTCTCTGAGGCAAAGTTATAGCCCTTGTCATAAAGAACAAAAATTGTGAACATATAGAATCAAAAAAACTTCATCTTCGAGATCAAAATCGCAAAAAACTTGGAAATAAATTTTATTAAAGCTGCCTCAAAGTATGCTTTAGTTTATAATAATTTAATAGTCGCCCAAAACACTTAATTCCTTTAATTCTTTCTTACTAACTTATTGACCTACCTAAACGGTGTTAAGAATCTTTCCTAGGATGTTCATATGTTGTACAAAGTTGTTTATTGAGATCTTAGGTACATTTTGGTAGTTCATTGTTTAATTGAATTTTGAACGGTTTGCTACCTATGGAACTGAACAGGAGAAAATTTTTGTTCTTTCTGACAAGGGATACAACTTTGCCTCAGAGAGTAAATCAAAATTCCGAACTGTTTGCAAGATATGAGCCTGATAAAATTATCACTTTTTTGAAAAATGATACCGAGGCCCCAAATCTTTGGGGGTCCATAAAAAAACTGCATGACTTTGGGCAAAACTGGGAGACAAGGGTCATTTTTTTGGTCTTTCATCACGTAGAGATGTCCGTATATGATTATTTTTTCATGTTGCAATGTGTTATTTATCCTTTTCAGACAATTTTAAGAATTTTGGCATCGCTTTGTTAATGCATATTTTTGCATATTTTGCATATTATATCATAATAGCATTAATAATCATTTCATTGTTAAAGTTTTTTTATTCCGGAAATGGTGTTAAACATGGTAAATAGTTTCTATTACAATACAATAAAACTAAACACTTGTTTCAGTCTATTATTAACAATGCAATTGAAAAGTCTAACAGTAATATATATTCTATACTTTGTATTACCAACAATTGTTGCAAGTGTCAGGGAACAGTACAACGATGTCTCAAAAATAATCAGACAAGTCAGTCGTGACGGCAAATTAAACTTAAATATCTTAATAAACTATGATCGTAAAATAGCTAATACAGAACAATTTCTGAAAGCATCCCAAAATGAGGAACTAAACAAAATAATTATTACCGATATGCAACACAATGTAGCGGCTGTAAATAAAAAGTTTACAGACCAGATACTTACAGTGGCTTGGCTAAATGAGCAGAATTTAAATAATACTCTAAAGATAATGGATGAATTACTGTGGACTATACATTTCAAGGATATTTTGCTGATATATCAGGGAGCTAAACAGAATTTTCATTATATATTTGAATTGTGTTGGATTTATGGTTTCACATCGGTTTTGTTGTGGTATGATAATCAATTATATAGCTACCATCCCTATCCTGAGATTAAGGTGGTACAACTAAACAATGTGTCCGAGTTCCAGGATAAAACTCATTTGGATAATTTCCTGGGCTATGAGATGTCTATACCGCTGGTGCAATTTCCTCCTGTCTGCTTTAGCTATCGTAATAAACACGGTCAATTGTTGCGTGTTGGCTATTTTTACAAATGGATAGAAATATTTCTAAAGCATCATAATGCCACCATAAGACAACATGAATATGACATGTGGCGTCCTAATGCCACTTTGGCTGAAGCTATGAAGTTTTTAAAGGAAATCAAATTTAGTTTTGTTACTGTGGAAATGCCTCGAATTAATGCTTATGCCTCGAGTCTTATATTGATAGTCACCAGGACTGTGTTAATAGTGCCCAGCAGTAAAGAAATTTCTAAAAATTTGTATCTACTCAAGCCTTTTCACATATATCTGTGGTTTTACATCATTCTATGTGGTTTCCTGTTCCTGATGCTAATGGTTTCAATTAATATACTGTTTGATAAGCAATTTAATGTAGCTCAGGCCTTGTTGCAAACAATCAAAATCATACTCTTTCTTGCAGTCTCTTTAAAGCCGCAACGCTCTCTATTAACTTTTTACTTGTATTTATTGTTTCTATTCACTGGTTTGTTTCTTACAAATTTCTATAGCAGCAGTCTCTCTAGCATGATCACCTCCAAGGTATATGAACCCGAGTTACAGCAGTTAGAGGACGTCAAGCGTAATAATTTATTAATTTTAGAACATTCATCAGATGCAAAGGCTTTCTTAAAACAGGATATACCCGAAATCATAAAGCAACGCTTACGCAGCGGCAACGATGCCAATTTCAAAATTAAACGTCAATCACTGGACATGTCTTACATGTATACGGGTCAAGAGGATTTAGTAGATTTCATTTTGTTTCAGCAGAGGTTCATGCAGAAACCAAAAGCTAAAAAACTTAAAAAACCTTTAAAATATAAACCATTTTTTATCACTCTACCTCATCGTTCGCCCGTGATAGATCAATTTAATCGATATTTGTTATACATACGGGAAAATGGTATTTTAAAGAAAACCTTAAGAGACACTAACTGGCACGGTGTTGTAAGTGGAAATTTGAAAATACTTGTAGATGATGAAGTTCAAAAATCACTAACAATTAAATATTTTCAATATGCTTTAATAATGTGGATTTGTGGTTTGATGTGTGCTTTTATGTGGTTTTTAATTGAATGTTTTCATCAGCATATTATGAATTTAATGTCAAAAGTTATTAAATAATAAAATTGTTAAGTGATCATAATGAATATATGTGTTAAATTGTATTGGAAATATAGAGAGATATGGGTTAGTTAGTCTTTATATTGTTTGCAATAAGTGTCCTTTGAATTCTTCATAGGTTATTTGAAAAAAAAAAAAACATTAAAACGTTTAATAACATTAAGTAATTTCGCTATCAATATGAAGTTTCTTATTCACTAAAGATCTCCGAGGTAAAACTGTTGATCATTGCATTTTCAAAATACAAAACATGTCCAGAGAAAACAAGGTTAAGATTTACAATAACGAAAACAACTATTTTCAAAGACTACTACATACCGCCCGCATTACTTAGAAGTGGTTGTATAATGACTTACGTATTAGCCGATATGAAACTAATAATTTACTCATTCTAATTTGCTCAATTGCATGAGCACATTCTGAGAACATTTTTTTTTTTTTTTTTTGTGAAAAAAAAAATTCGGGTTAAAAAATATTTTTTCCGATTTTGACCCATTGTATGTCAAACTTTCTATGGTTTATATACATCGTTGCAAAGTTCTTTGAAATATCTATCATTAGTAATCCAGATATAGGGAAAAAATAGGTCAAAAATCTTGTTTGTCTTGGTTTTTTCCTCATATCTCAGCCATTTGTGGACCGATTTTGCTGATTTTAAATAGGAAACTTCTCAAAAGCGTGTCTGACGGAATTATTGAAGATTTTCAACATACAGACGACATGATTTTATCGACTCCGCTATCTATAAGGATCCAGAATATATATACTTTATAGGGTCGGAATATTATATTGTGGAAATTACAAACGGAATGACAAACTTATATATATCCTTCTCACAAAGGTGAATGGTATAAAAATATGTATTTATTTTTTGAGGATCTTGTCCCTTTGCCTATTTTATAACAAGTAAATATTAAAAATTAGTTTTACAATTTCCTTAAATGCCATATGAATTTAGTTAAACTCTTTAGACAAATACTTAGGTTGTTGATCAATTTAGTTTAATTTATGTTTAAAAATCTTTTATTTTATAGATTTTTTAACACTTTGTTTACTTTCCAACTTTTAAATGTTAACACACATTTATTTTATAAATAATTAAATAAAACAACACTGTTCTGTATATAATATTTAAATTCAATCACGATACCACTTGTTGTTTAAGTATCACACCATTTCTAGGCAGATATTAAGTTTACAGTAGACGTTTTTACCTTTTAAAAACGTTGGTTTATTTCCATTAAATAAACCGTATTATTTTAATTGCAAATAAAAGCGATCAGTAGTTTAAAATTTGTAACAATTCTTTATTAATTTAAATTTAAACAACAACCATTTAAATAGTCACTTTCTTTTAATATAGACACTAATATTTCTCTCTTTAAAAACGAACTTTATAATGTCCATGAATACTCTGGTAATACAGTTGATGTTAATTCTAACATAGCCTATGATAAAACTGACTGACTATAACTTGCTGTTACTAATTATATACACAGTGTCATCTCCTAAAAGTTTCATGAATTATCTAACGGACAAAACTAGAATGTTCCATATGGTGGATGTTCAAATTCGATGTTAAAACTGTTAAATTCAAATCGATAGTGCAATTTCTTAACAATATGTACACAGCGCCATCTTCTAGTAAATTCTAGTAATATATATTTCTACAGTGAGCTTCTGCAGAGCTTTTAAATCTGCTTCACAGAAAAAAATTTTGTCTCATTTTATACCACCCTCCTATAGACAGATTATTCCATTTCATATGATGGCATTTTTGTCTGGAAATGGTGTACAAATATTAACAGTAACTCTCTAGCCAACCATTAAAAGTTTTGTAAACCAAACTTCTAGTCTGTTATTAACAATGCAATGGACAACATTCATGATAATCATACAATTTATATTGTCAACAATTATTGCAAGTATCAAGGAGCAGCATGTCCATGTCTGAGATATAATCAGGCAAATCAATTGTGAAGGCAATATAGACTTGAACATCAATTGAAGAGAGGGGAACTAATACAAAACTTGCCACGTGACTGAATATGAAGGGGTCTTGTCATTTTATTATGGTGATGTCCTAGGTTGGAGTAAATTAATACCTTTTAGGATCTCTATGATAGATCACAAAACTAAACCAAAGCATCTGTTCTATTTTGGATATTTTGATTACAACTAATTAAATATATTTTTCACAAGATTTGTTGAAACTGTATTGATTTTTATATCCTTCACCTTCTTGAGAATGGTATATATAAGTTTGTCATTCCGTTTGTAATTTCCAGAATATAATTTTCTGATCCTATAAAGTATATATATTCTGGATCCTTATAGATAGCGGAGTCGATTAAGCCATGTCCGTCTGTCATTCCAACATCTGTGTGTCAGTTGAAATCAACTTTCCGAAGCCCCAATTAACTTACATACACGATTAATACATCAATATCTCCGGAATTCTTCCCGCTCGATTGCTATTTAAAATCGAGAAAATCGGTTCACAAATAACTGAGATATAAGAAAAAACCAGGACATCCACGATTTTTGACCTATATCTGGATTACTAAAGGTAGGGTCACACATGACAAATATTTGACGAAAAAGACGTAACCACTAAATAAAATATATTTGAATTCTTTTATTTATTTCAAAAACTTATTTTACTTTGGATGACTCAAAACAAACAATTTAGTTTTATTTTATTTGATGCTGTTTGATTTTGTAAGAGTAAACACGTCAAAAAAATGTGTGCTAAAAAAAAGTGGTTACTCTTTTTTAAGCAAATATTTGCCACGTGTGACCCTACCTTAAGTCATTAATATAGACAATATATATATCTAATTATAGATATTTCAAAGACCTTTGCAACGACGTATATAAGACCATAGTAAGTTGGACCTGCAATGGGTCAAAATCGGAAAAGTAATTTTTTAAACCGGATTTTTTTTCACCAAAAGTTTTTTTTCGCTAAATATTAAAAAAAAATTAAAAAACAAAAAAAAAAGTTTTTTTAATTTAAAAAAACAATTCGAAAAAATTTTTTTCCAAAAAATGAAAAAACCAACTTTGGAAAAAAAAATAATTTTGTTTACCTAAAAATATTTAAAATTTTTATTTTGAAGTATAATTTGGTGAAGGTTATATAAGATTCGACACAGCCGAATATAGCTCTCTTACTTGTTTTATTTATTTGTTTGAACTTTTCACGTGTTTCGGAACTAGTCCGTGTAAATTAGATGACACCACTTTCCAGCAATGAGATTAATTTAATCAATATTTGCACCATATACGAGGGATTCCGTTCCCTCGTTATACCCCTGACATGGTGTTTTGTGTGGCAATTTGAAAATACGTTTCAACGCTTCAGTTGAAAAATCACTAACAATTAAATATTTCCAATATGCATTACTAATGTGGATTTGTGGTTTGATTTGTGCTTTCATGTGGTTTTTAATTGGTTATTTATTTATCAACATATTTGGTGTATTCACACGTTCTACTATTTGGTCATATTGTCATAATGTTCTAATATATTATGATAACAAAAAAAGTTCTAAACTAATAACACTACATATTTGAACTATTGGTCAATTCACAAGGTCTCTTATCAGTCATATTATCATAATGTCTTAATATATCTCGACACGGCAGCTCGGCTTAACCGACACTTAGGCATTCGGCGAAGGTCTTTACTCGTTGGTTACGATAACACAATAAACATAGCATACAGAGTACTATTATTTTAGAACATTTTTTACTTGAAAAACAATAAAAACCATTGTGAAATATTAGGACATTATGACAATATGACATGATAAGAGACCTTGTGAATTGACCATATGTTTATTGTTTTGTCAGAAAATAATACTTTTTTGTGTTTAAAACACAACAACAACAACTATTATAATATATTAGGACATTATGACCATATGACCAAATAGTAGACCATGTGAATACCCCAATTATTTGTTTAATAGCAAATGATATTAATAAAATTGTTATGGGATATAGAGATTTGGGATTAGTAAAATTATATAGCTAGTTTATACAGTTGCCTTGGTGTAAAGTCTCTATATTTTATGCAATTCTTTTCTTTTTTAACATTCCACTAATGTTTATAATTACTCTATTCATAAATAATTAAATAAGACATTATTATTGTGTGTTTAATACTTAAGTTCAAACACGACAACATTTATACATAACAAGTAAGAGTGCTATATTCAGCTGTGCCGAATCTTATATACTTTTATATATTTTTTTTTAAAAATTTATTTTTTTTTTAAATTTAAAATTTTTTTAATTTTTTTTGTGAAAAAAAAAATCGGGACCCTGTAGGTCCAACTTACTATGGTCTTATATACGTCATTGCAAATGTCTTTGAAATATCTATCATTAGATATCCATATTGTCTATATTAATCTTATAATCCAGTCTTAGTAATCCAGATATAGGTCAAAAAAAGGTAAAAAATCGAGGTTGTCTTGGTTTTTTCCTTATATCTCAGCCATTTGTGGACCGATTTTACTGATTTTAAATAGCAAAATTCTCGAAAGCATGTCTGACAGAATTATTGAAGATTTGGATCCCGAAGATATCTGAGGTCTTCAGAAAATTGATTTCAATAGACAGACGGACAGACAGACAGGCGGACATGACTCAATCGACTCCGCTATCTATAAGGGCACAGAATATATATACTTTATAGGGACGGAAATGAAAAATGTAGAAATTACAAACGGAATGATAAACTTATATATACCCTTCTAACGAAGGTGAAGGGTATAAAAAGGTTTAAAACAGAATACACCAATTCCAAAGAACATATTGCAATTAGCTTAAATATTTTCTGAATTCCACAATTATTACAAAATATTTGTATGGAACTCTTTTGGATTTAGTAATATTAAACAATTTGTAGCTAAACATTTAAGTTAGTTTGAAAATAATTGTTATTTCTCTTCTGGAACTTTTTGCGGCAAATGGTGTTACAAATGCAAAAACGATTCTGTTACACAATATTTAAAATAAACTCTAGTTTCAGTATATAATTAACAATGCAATTGACTACATTAACAGTAATGACAATCATAATCTGTATATTGCCAACAATTGTGGCAAGTGTCAAGGAGCAGTACTACGATGTCTTAGACATAATCAGGCAAATCAATCGTGAAGGCAAATTGGAGCTAAACATCTTAATAAACTATGATCGAATGCAAAATAATTCTGAAAACTATACACAATTTCTAAAGGCCACTCAAATTGAGGAATAACCCAAAATAATTATTACCGAAACCCAAAGTAATACAACAGCTGTAAATAAAAAGTTTACAGAACAGATTCTGACAGTGGCTTGGATAAATGGGGAGAATTTAAATAAAACCCTAAAAACAGTTGATGAGTTATTGTGGACTATACATTTCAAGGATATTTTGCTGATATATCAGGGAGCTAAACAGAATTTTCACAATTTATTTGAAATATGTTGGAATTATGGTTTCATTTCGGTTTTGTTGTGGTGTGACAAGCAATTATATAGCTACCATCCCTATCCTGAGATAAAGGTTGTACAACTAAACTATGTGGCCGAGTTTCAAGACAAAACTCATTTGGATAATTTCCTAGGCTATGAGATGGTTGTACCGGTAGTGCAATTTCCCCCTGTCTGCTTTAGCTATCATAATAAACACGGTCAATTGTTGCGTGTGGGCTACTTTTACAAGTGGATAGAAATCTTTCTCAAGTATCATAATTCCACCATAAGACATCAGTTCTATGACATGTGGAATCCTAATGCCAGTTTTGCTAATGTTAAAAAGTTTTTGGAGAAAAGTAAATTCAGTTTTGTGCCAGCGGAGCTGCCCAGAAGTAATGATTATGCCTCGAGTCTTATATTGATAGTCACCAAGTCTTTATTGATAGTGCCCAGCAGTAAAGAAATTTCTAAAAATTTGTATCTACTCAGGCCATTTAACATATACCTGTGGTTTTGCATCATTCTATGTGGTTTTCTGTTCCTGATGCTAATAGTTTCAATTAATATATTATTTGATAAGCAATTTAATGTTTCTCAGGCCTTGTTGCAAACAATCAAAATCATACTCTTTCTTGCAGTCTCTTTAAAGCCGCAACGCTCCTTATTAACTGTTTACTTATATTTATTATTTCTATTCACTGGTTTGTTTCTAACAAATTTCTATAGCAGCAGTCTCTCTAGCATGATCACCTCCAAGGTATATGAACCCGAATTACAAAAGCTAGAGGACATCAAACGTAATAATTTATTAATTTTTGAACATACGGCAGATGCCGAGGCTACTGTAAAACTGAATATACCGAAATATCTAAAGCAGCGCATTTACAGTGGCAATAATACAGAGCTCAAGATTAAACGTCAATCACTGGATATGTCGTACATGTATACGGGTCAAGAGGATTTAGTCGATTTCATTTTGTTTCAGCAGAGGTTCATGAAAAAACCAAAAGCTAGAAAACTTAAAGAACCTATAAAATATAAACCATTTTTTATCACTCTACCTCATCGTTCACCCGTAATAGATCAATTTAATCGATATTTGTATTACATTCGCGAAAATGGCATTTTAAAGAAAACTTTAAGAGACACCAACTGGCACGGTGTTTTAAGTGGAAATTTGAAAATATTTGTGGATGATGATGTTGAAAAATCACTAACATTTCAATATTTTCAATATGCTTTAATAATGTGGATTTGTGGTTTGATGTGTGCTTTTATGTGGTTTTTAATTGAATGTTTTCATCGGAATATTATGAGTTTAATGGCAAAAGTTATTAATAAAATTGTTAAGTGATTAAAATGGTAATAAGTGTGATATTTTAAAGGGAATAATACTGGAAAATGTAATAAAAAAGTTTAGCTAAATATACTTAAATTTTGTTTTATTTAATTTTAATTTTGAGACAATTACAACAATGAACCTTTACAGTAGTGAATTGTTCGAATAATCGACTTTTTGCTAAAAAAAAATCGCAAAGTCATTCCGTTTGTAACACATCGAAATATTCATTGCAGTCCCACAAAAGTATATATATTAGGCCGGGTCGAATTGTATGGACGATAAAAAAAGTAAATAATCGTATAGCAAAAACGCAATCTACGGAGAATTCTAAGAAAGTTTCCTCAAGAAACTATAGGTCTGAAATGAAATCCTAACTTGCGCATTTCGACTTTTATCCAATGATATTTCAGTATATATATTGTTACGAAATTGTACTTGAATTCAAATATAACGATTTTAAGGGCTGATTTAAAAGTAGCATAATGCTTTCAAATAACAGTGCTGTAATAGCAAACTGTAACATATCTGTGGGCATTATTAAATAAAAGCTTTCAGTTGATTTGATAGTAAGTTGGCAACGCTGTATTCGAATTCGAATATTCTGTTAAAGAATATTGTAGAAAGTACACCACAGATGGAGTATGTATTAGTAAGATCTAGAATATTCGAATTTTGACAGTTAAAGAACAATCTAGAGTGCAGATGGCAGTATTATAAATAGTGGCAGAGGTTGCAGTCGTGAGTGAGTTTATCAGAGACGCTTTTCGAATAAACATCAACTGAGTGCCTCAAAATGTGTTGTGTTTTTTTTTGAAGTAAATTCGTGTACATTATAAATTGGGTCTGTATTTCAGCGAATTTACAAACGGGTATAAAAAAAAAACATTGAGTGACTATTTAATTCTGTTGTTGTACATTTGAATAAATATAGAGTTCTTACCATTTTCAAACTACTAAACGGCTTTTATTTGCAATCAAAAGTATCCGGTTTATTTAAAGGAAATAAACCAAACGTTTTAAAAAGGTTAAAACGTAACAATATATATTTTTTTAATAGTTTTTTTATTGGATAAAAGTGGAAATGCGCAAGATAAGATTTCATTTTAGACCTATGGTTTCTTGGGGGAAATTTCTTAGAATTTTCCGTAAAATACGTTTCTGCTATACGATTTTTTATGAAAAAAATCGACCCAGCCTAATGTGTATATATATTCTGGGTCGTCATACGATTTTAAGATTTTGTTCGGCTGTCTGTCTGACTGTTTTCAACAGACGATCGAAACAAATAGTAGTCGGAAGGCGGATGAGGTAAAACTTCCCAATCACTTCATTCTAAATACTTTTTAACGTTGTCATGGTGGAATGTTACGGTTTCATATCTGGCCGCATATACTGAGCATTTTTCGGCTTTAAACGATTCAGTTACGTTTGGTACAGGTTCCGTCTGATGGTCAGATTTTTCAGCCAAAACAACTGCTCATCATTTAAGGCCAAAAACGAATCAAGCCACTTTCGGATACTCTATTCCAAAGTGAAGAATATCCCAGAGAGAGAGTTCTGCATCGATCGAAACAAATAGTAGTTGGACGGAGCTAGGTCTGGACTATAAAGTCTGGATTATAAAATTTCCCAACCACTTCTTTCTAAATACTTTTTAACAGGTAATGCAACATGTGACCGAGCGTTGTCATGATGGAATATTACGGTGTCATGTCTGGTCGAATATTCTGGAAGTTTTTCGGTCAATGCTCGCTTCAAATGAATTAGTTGTGTTCGGTACAGGTTTCCTATGATGGTCTGGCCAGATTTCAGCAGCTCATACAAACCTTTTGCTCCCACCAAATACAGAGTATTACCTTTGCACCATGGATATTTGGCATTGGTGTCGTTTCGGCTGATTGGCCAGGCTTTACGTACGATATCGTACGCTACGGGTTTTCGTAATGGATCCATTTTTCATTGCAAGTAATGATTCGGTGCAAAAATGAATTTCTTTTATAGTCTTCCAGCATCATGTCGGACAAGCAAAATCGTATTTCAAGGTCTCTCGGCTTCAATTCGTATGGTACCCAATTGCCTTGCTTTTGTATGAATCCTGCTGATCGAAAAAGGTATTGAAATTGCTGCTTGAGTAGCTTCCAAGATTTTGCAAGCTCTTGTTGAGTTTTACAACAATATTCATGGAGTAATTCCTCCTGTCTGGTCAGATTTCAGCAGCTCAAAATAAATAGAACCCTTTTGCTACCAACAAATACAGAGCATTGCCTTACCGCCATGGATATTTGGCTTTGATGTTGATACGATCCCTTAAGCTTCGTGTTATCGTAGTTGCTCAAACCATCTCATCAGTGTGCTTCAGCGGCACTTTTTTCAAATTAAAGAAGTAAAGCTAAACTTTCAGCATATGACGCTTTGTTGGTACAAAATTCGAGAAAAAAAAAAGTTTGTTATAAGATTCTAAGACGATCTAGCTATGTCCATCCATCTGTCTATCAGTTGAAAAAACGATTTGTTTGGTATTGAGAATGGAAAATAGAGGTCTATGATTTCAACTAGCTCCCATATATGTAAATGTCCCTCCGCAATACTGTTTGAGCAGTCATAAATAAGTAGATTATGCGGCAAACCAGATAAAATTTTCCATAAATTAGTTCTAAGTACTCGGAATTATACTGTCAGATATGGCGAAAATCGGGCAACAATTGTCGCTAGTCCCCATGCAAGGTCCCCCTCAGAAAAAAACATTCATAATTGTCTTATAATAATTAATATCGTGATGGAGTTTTATATGAACCTAAAACTTTCTACCAACTTTTGTAAGAATCGGTCCGTAATTGACCGATCCTCTACTAATCTCTGATTGCTAACGGTGGTAGTTCTAAAACTTTAACACTGCATTGTGCTAAGAAGTGGTAAATTGTTACCTTTTACACAATCTATTACTAGCAATTTCAACTCAAACACCCTGTATTTCTTTAAGGCAAACCAAAATCTAAAACAACACAACATCAAAAATCCATTTATACAAGTAGTTTAATACCCAACTACAACCAATTTTAAAATACCAAGTTGATTTCTGTACGTATCTAAACAGTGGGATGTTTTCATATACAATTAACACAATTTCTTTAGTTAAATCGAACCATATTTAGTAAAGTGCAAATGAATTGAAACCACATATGAAAAAAACACTCTCTTAACTAATAAAATCGTATTTTATTTTATTTTTTGCTTAAATTAAATTTTATTAATATTTTTTGTAGCGCATTAAAATGTTTTAAGAAATTATGGTTTTTGTAAATAATATTTTAATTTATTGATAGCCAAAAATAAACAGTCATAATTTTATTTTTTTAGTTTTTATTGAACGAAAAAAAAATAAACTGAATTTATAACAATAGTTTGAAATCACTTAAGGATTATATTTGAATATTCTATAATAGATGTGGGTTAATTGATAATTATCTTAAGCAGTAGTTAGGCGAGAGATTAAATGCTTAAGAAAAGTTTTAATTAATCATTATAATAAATATAATGCTGACGTTGATGATTGTACATTTGGAAGAAAAACTTTTATGTTTCATAAGATTTTGCCTATTTTCAATAATAAATTTTGTATGATATGGGAAGACCCCTATTATGGTTGCTAGAAGAAATCATGGACTGGTGCTTACCATTTTATACATAAATAGTTCTTTTAGAAGAGGAATAACTTATGCAAAATTTTTATGCAAATAACGAGCCCTTAGCGCCAAATTATCGTAAGCGACAAAACAAAAATTTTTACAGGAGAAGGTTTTTTCGATTATTTTGAAATTTATACATAAAATTAAAAATGTTATAATGCGATATAATATAATTTCGTTCTAGCTATTTGTCTATTTATCAAAAATATTTATTACTTTTGACAATTAAAAATTCATGGAATACTTTATTGAAAAATATGACAAAAAATGTTTCGAATTGAAATAAAATTGTTATTTATGAATAGTATTTAATGAAATTTCACAGTTATGTGAAATTATCTATTTAAAATAGAAAAATAAAAACGAATTTTGAAATTTATTATCAGCAATACCGCAATTCCCAAAAAAGTGTTGAAAAATCCCAAAAATGGAAATTTTTTGATTTTTGGCTATAATATCCATACCAGGGTCGGAGTTATCGGAACCCTTTACAAAATAATTAAAAGTATATTGGGCCATCTAAAATCGGTTACTATATTTTGATATCGAATATGCGATTTGAGAATTTTTACCCTAAAGTTTAATTTTACATAAAAAATTGGTCCCCTCAGTAAGTAAAATTTTTAATTTTTTTTTTTATTTAAAATATTTTATGCACACTTAGCTTTCAGAAAGTATAAATTCCTTATACATCCTCTTACAATTTTTTTGCGATAACTTAAAAAGAAACAAGTAAGAGAGCTATATTCGGCTGTGCCGAATCTTATATACCCTTCACCAAATTATACTTTAAAACAGTGTTTAAAAAACTAGACTACAAGTAGCAGTAGCAACGAAAAAACACAAGTAGTCTAGTTAAAAAATTAATAAAAACTCGGAGTCAATAATTACTACTACTACTGCTACCTTCACATTTTGGTAGCAGTAGTTGTAGTAGTACTAATAAAAGAAAAATTTAAAAGTATCAGAGTAATTTATTTTCTATTGCTACCTTAAAAAATAAAAAGTTTTGATGTAGCAGTCATTAGTTTTTTATTAATTCTGCTACTTTTAAAATTTAGTAGTAATAGAAGTAGCAGTTGAGGTAGTAGAAGAAGTAGCAGTTGAAGTAGCAGCTAAGTTGCAGTTGAGGTAGCAATAAAATAAGTCAAAAATAGAAATCTTCAGCCAAAAAAGTATATTATGTGTTGTTGTTGTGAATGTATATTTGTGTAAGTTGGTCGTGTTGTAAACAAAAGTTCGGCTTTTTTGTTATACACACAGAAAACACGATCTTTCGAATAAAAACGAATAATTCTTTCAAACTCTCTCAAAACAAAAACAACACACAGGTTTAATTCTGTCAATTTTAGTGTTATGACTGAAGATTTTCTTTTTTGACTACTTTTATTGCTGCTACCTTAAAAATTAAAACTCGATTAGAGCAGTAGCAATGATTTGTATTTTTATGCACTACTCCATTTACAATTCATGTTTTATTACTACTGCTCTGTTAAGAGTTTTATATTTTGAAGGTAGCAGTAGTTTTAAAAAAACGAGAAAAAGAAAAAAGACAAATGCTACTGCTTTAAAATAATTTTTTTTAAATATTTTTAGGTAAACAAAAGTTAATTTTTTTTAATTGTTTTTCAAATTTTTTTTTTTTAAATTGTTTTTTAATTTTTTTTTAAAAAAAGTTTTTTTTCCAAATTTTTTAAAATTTTTTTTTTTAAACTTTTTTTTCAGTTTTTAATTTTTTTTTTGGAAAAAAAATATATGACAAAATAATTTTTTGATGAAAAAAAAATTCGGGTTAAAAAATATTTTTCCCGATTTTGACCCATTGTAGGTCCAACTTACTATAGCCTTATCTATATCGTTGCAATGGACTTTGAAATATCTATCATTAGATATCCATATTGTCTATATTAATGACTTAGTAATCCAGATATAGATCAAAAATAGGTAAAAAATCGAGGTTGTCCCGGTTTTTTGCTCATATCTCCGTTATTTATGGACCGATTTTGCTGAAACTTCTCGAAAGCATGTCTGACAGACAGACGGACATGGCTTAATCGACTCCGCTATCTATAAGGATCCAGAATATATATACTTTATAGGGTCGGAAATGAAAAATGTAGAAATTACAAACGGAATGACAAACCTTCTCACGAAGGTGAAGGGTATAAAAAAGTTATTTTTTCCCAAAAAATTAGCGAAAAATCGGGTTTTTAAAATTTTTTAAATTCAAATGCATATAACTTTGGACTTATGCCCGTAATTTCAACAAGTAGATATCTACGGTGTAAAATAACCAGCAGATAAAGTTACCTAAAAGGTAACTTGACATTAATTTCAAATCAATATCTACGGGTAAAAATTACCAAATATTTTTACTCCATAAGTAACTTAGCACTGATAGATATCTATTTGTTGAAATTACGGGCATTAGTCATTATTTTTAAACACTTCTTTTTCTATTTGACACATACATATGTTGTTAGTCCAATGAAGGAAAACTGGAGAAAATCGGAAAATATTTGGATACGCTGTTATCAAAAAACTGGAGTAGGTTGGGTAAAAATGTTAAAAATTTAATTTTCAAATGCGAATATCTCCTAAGCTATAAGAGATAATTGATAGCTACGACTAGGTCGGTCTTTTGTAGAGCTCGATGAAAAGATTTTATATGTGTAATTTTTTTGAAATCAAAACACAAACGAAGAAATAGGTTCGTTTTAAAAATGTAACATACCCGAGGTCTCCTACTTTGAGTACCCTTGGTCACGCCCCTGGTGGGCCCATGAGGTCCACGTACAGAACTTAAACTCGACAGCACTTCTTCTTTGTGAAAATTTATTTAAACCAAACTAACCATTTAGAAGTTACATATTTATTTCCCTCTTTTTTTTCTATACCACTATGTGTCGCTTACGATAAAATTCGTTTACTGTAAAATGTAAACATTGACTTACGATAAAATCTTACCCCCTATAATTTTGAAGTTATTAACAATTTTGATATTCTAAGAACGCTAAAACATCAGTCATTCCATAAAATTTTAATTTTTGTAATAAAAAAAAATTAAGAAAATGTCGCTTACGATAATTTGGCGCTAAGGGCTCGATAAGTTTAAAAAAATATAATTTTGTTTTATAGGCTTGAAATTTAAATAAGTTATAGCAATACTCTTTAATAAGTAGACCTTTGAAGTTAAAGAAAATTATCATTCCATTGCCAGGGTTACTGAACAATTCCTCCTCGCAAAAATCACATGTGAAACATTATTAGTGTATAAGTATTTGTATCTGTGTGTGGTTGTATTTATAAGTTTTTAACTTTTTCCATTTCATTCAGTTTAAACAAAAAAAAAAACAAGTATTTCCTTTTTGAAAATATAAAACAACAAAAAAGTTAATAATGAAATTATTGACAGTTGCAGAAAGTTTTGGTTTTCATGTAGATGTTTTTTTCATAGTATTTTTTTTTTGGCATGACAAACAACAACAACAATAAGAAAACTAACGAAACGATACAACTGATATAAACAACCTGAGAGCTCAACTGAACCAGCCCATATTTGGCATTTGACTTTGGGTAACTTTTTATAGAGTAATAAAAATATACACACACGTTTAAATTTAAATTTATAGAGGCTTCATGAATACATACATATATACTTTTGTATAAAGGTCTATTGCAGCTCAGATCAGGGCTGAAAAATTTGGTACTTTTCTGAATTTTATGGTACTTTTCGAATACAAAATGTGCAAAAAGAGATAGACTTCGTTGAAGGTCTAAGCCTTGAGAATGACCTGAACAAACTAGTTCAATTGAACAATTCATTTAGTTTAACTAAATGAACTTGAATCGTTCGCTCAATTTCTTTAGTTTTTGAATTATGAACTAAAATTAATTACCCGCTGAACTAAATAAAACATATATTTGGGTGCCCTGATAGGCTAGTCGATAGTGTGCTGGACTATTAATCTGAGGGTTGCGGGTTCGATTCCCGCCAGAGACTCTGGGTGTAGCTGCAGACAAGCAAAACGTTTCGCAGTTTGTATTTGTTTTAAAAAAAAGTACTTTTAAGGCGAAATATAAAAAAGGGCAGATTTGGTACCTTTGACTCCCAAAACTTGGTACATTTTCTGTAAATTTCATTGGTACTATTAGTAACAATTATTTCTCGTACCTAATAAAACACATTTAACTACATTTGAGTAATTTAACTAAATAAACTTCAAATAAATTTTTTCAACATTAGTTTTTTTTATATTTTTAATTCACACTATTTTTGGCAAAAATTTGTTAACTGTTGTTATTTTTTTCTAATTAATTTATGTTTTTTTTAAGCCTACACTACATAACACGTCTTATCCATAAAGTTTTATAAAAAAACATTAGTAATTAAATGTTTTAAAACAACTACACTTGAAATTTGTTAATAACAATATAAATTTCAGCAAACAAATAATGTTTTTTTCAAGTATTTAATTGCACCGTTAAACGGTTTCTGTTTTTTGAAATTTTGGAGAAAAGAAATTTGAAATAATTACACAGATACTTGATGTGGTATGTATAAGTTTGTCATATGGGGTTATTTTGTGATATTTTTAACAAAAAAAAACAAAACAAAATTCAAAGTGTCAAATATTGATTTCTAAACAAAAAGTGATATTGAAGAAACTTACAAAAAGAAATCATTGAAATCTAAATTGAAGAAATTTCCGTTGATAGCCAACAAAAAATCATTGAAATCTAAATTAGTTGGGTCTTTTAAATAAAAATTAGAGTCTGATAAATGTTTCATAGTTTTCTATAAATTATAGCATTTTTTAAAAAGTACCAAAACAGCAATTTTTTTCTATAATACACAATTTAAGTACTTTTAACTCAATTTGATATTATTTCAAGTCACATAGACATTTCTTGATATTATGTTATATAATTTTTGTATTATTTGAAAATTATGTGAAAACGGGTAATAATTAAGCCGGGTACTAAAAAAGTACTTTAGATAAAAATAAAATTTTCTAAAAATTTAAATTTTTTAATAAACTATAAACAGTTTTTTTAATTTTCTATAGTTTAAGAAATTTTTAAAAAAGTATCAAAAAAGTACTTTTTTCTAAAATATACAATTTAAGTACTTTTAACCCAATTTGATATAAATTCAAGTCTCTTAATTATTTTTTAGTATTGTGTTATATAATTTTTGTATTATTTGAAAATTTTGTGAAAACGGGTAATTATTTAGCCGGCTACTTAATAAAGTACTTAAGATAAAAATGAGATTTTCTAAAAACTTTAATTTTTTAATAAACTGTAAACTCTTTTATATAATTTTCTATAGTTTAAGAAATTTTTAAAAAAGTACCAAAAAAGTACTTTTTTCTATAATACACAATTTAAGTACTTTTAACACAATTTGTTATAAATTCAAGTCACTTAAACATTTTTTTGATATTATGTTATATAATTTTTGTATTATTTGAAATTTTTGTGAAAACGGGTAATTATTTAGCCGGCTACTTAATAAAGTACTTAAGATAAAAATGAGATTTTCTAAAAACTTTAATTTTTTAATAAACTGTAAACTCTTTTATATAATTTTCTATAGTTTAAGAAATTTTTAAAAAAGTACCAAAAAAGTACTTTTTTCTATAATACACAATTTAAGTACTTTTAACACAATTTGATATAAATTCAAGTCACTTAAACATTTTTTTGATATTATGTTATATAATTTTTGTATTATTTGAAAATTTTGTGAAAACGGGTAATAATTAAGCCGGGTACTAAAAAAGTACTTTATATAAAAATTAGATTTTCTAAAAGTTTGATTTTTTAATAAACTATAACAGTTTTTTTTAATTTTCTATAGTTTAAGAAATTTTTAAAAAAGTATCAAAAAAGTACTTTTTTCTAAAATATACAATTTAAGTACTTTTAACCCAATTTGATATAAATTCAAGTCTCTTAATTATTTTTTAGTATTGTGTTATATAATTTTTGTATTATTTGAAAATTTTGTGAAAACGGGTAATTATTTAGCCGGCTACTTAATAAAGTACTTAAGATAAAAAAGAGATTTTCTAAAAATTTAAATTTTTTAATGAACTGTAAACAGTTTTATTTAATTTTCTATAGTTTTAGAAATTTTTAAAAAAGTACCAAAAAAGTACTTTTTTCTATAATTCACACTTTAAGTACTTCTAACAATTTTCTTATGAATGCAAGTCTCTTAATTATTTTTTAAAATTGTGTTTTTATAATTTTTGTATTATTTGAAAATTTTGTGATAATGGGTAAAATTTAGCCGGTTACTAAAAAAAGTACTTCCAATAAATATAAAATTTTCTAAAAATAAAATTTTTTTAATAAACTGGAAACAGTTTTATTTAATTTTCTATAGTTTAAAGCAATTTTTAAAAAAGTACCAGAAAAGTACTTTTTTTTAATTCAAAATTTAAGAACTTTTAAACCAATTTGTTATAATTTTAAGTAAGAAAATATGTGTTTATATTTATTTTTAAAATGTTTTGTTTTATTTGAAGATATTGTGGAAAAGAGTACTAATTTAGCCGGATACTAAAAAAGTACTTTAGAGGAACACTATTCGAAGTAGAAAAGGGCATTGAAATCTTCTATATATCTATTGATAGTCAATGAAATTCAATAACTTGTAAGCTTAGGAAGCAAATGTGGATTTCCACACTTTCAAAGTTTTTTATTTAATATAGAAAAATACCTTTCGAAAGGTCGACACTTGGTGACATTCAGCCAAATTACTGTCTTAAATTTAATGATCTCAAGGTCATTTCTTTGTCTAATACATATTTGGTGTTAATTTTCATAAAGCAAAAAAAATCGTTATGGAAAATATTCTAGCTGTTAATACGCCACACTAAACAACAGAAATTTGTGCTACCGTTCGATATGGATATATTATCGTGTAGCGTTAAACAATCTTACAAATACTACTTACTATAAACAAATGATCATCATGATCATGATCTTGCTCATACATAATTATTAACACTACCTTAGAAATGTATCAATTACTAAAGCAAATAAACAAGATGCACGGAAATTATAATGTTTATAAGTCAAGGTCGGTTAAAGAAAACTAAAATTACAGATAACGTGCCATGAAAGGGCTTTTTATTATGACACTAAAATAGATTTGTGATAAATAGTAAAATAATTAATTTAAAGATATTTTAAAATGTTTAGATTTCTTTGATTTATGATCAATTTTAAATATTTTTTTAGTTTATTTTCTTTTACATACACACTGCCGCAAAAGTGAGTAAACACCAGTGAATTTTTGGACTTTTTTAATATCATGAAAGTCATTACAAGCGGACTTAAATATTTTATTTTCAAAACCGAATCTATTATTCAATTCAATATTTTATTTTAATTGATGGATAGATTTTAGGATTTTCTTATCTTAAAAACAAATCAAATAACTTGTAGTGTTTACTCACTTTTGACGCTCACTGTATCTCTAAACACTTTTTTTATCTAAATTGTATAAAAACTTTTTGCTTTCTTATTAACATCATTTAGCTGTATTGTAAGTGTTATTTAACGTTTTCCTTAATCGCTAAATAAACAATTAATTAGCGTTGAAATAAACGCATTATATGACAATAAATATTGTGTAATTGGCGGGGAAGTTATATGAATGAAATTAGCATACAACTTAACGTAATAATAATAATAATAAAACCAGATAAATAATAACTGGTGCAACCAAAAGGGTCAATGGACAAGTACTGACCGACCAAATAGGGCAAAGTGCTAGAAAAAGGCAAAATTTTTGCCTGAAAATAAAACGTCAATTATATTATAAAAGTTTTTTAGTTTGTCATTATCAGGAAACGTCAACTCTAATAAATTTTGTACACCCTTACAATGTTTTTTGGAATATAATGAAAACATGGTCAAGGTGCAAGAAAGGGCAACATTTTTGCCATAAAAGAAAACTTAATTCATATTATAACACCTTTTATACACTTCAACTGGAAACATATACATATATTCTGGATCCTTATAGATAGCGGAGTCGATTAAGCCGTGTCTGTCTGTCTGTTGAAATCAACATTCCGAAGTCCCCAAATAACTTACATACACAATTCATACATCAATATCTCCGGAATTGTTCCGACTCGGCTGCTGTTTAAAATCGAGAAAATCGGTAAACAAATGGCTGAGATATAAGGAAAAAAACCAGGACAACCTCGATTTTTGACCTATTTTTGAAAAGCCAATTCAAAATTTCGAACAGTTAAGTTTAAACATATGTGATGTCCCCCATTTTCATGTAAATCATGGTTTTTATGTTTTATGAAACAGTTACATATGTTGGCAATAATTCCTCATGTTTATTATTTTAATTTCATTTTTATACCCTTCACCTTCGTGAGAAGGGTATATATAAGTTTGTCATTCCGTTTGTAATTTCTACATTTTTCATTTCCGACCCTATAAAGTATATATATTCTGGATCCTTATAGATAGCGTAGTCGATTAAGCCATGTCCGTCTGTCTGTCTGTCCGTCTGTTAGTTGAAATCAATTTTCTGAAGACCCCAGATATCTTCGGGATCCAAATCTTCAATAATTCTGCTTTCGAGAAGCTTGCTATTTAAAATCAGCAAAATCCGTCCATAAATAACGGAGATATGAACAAAAAACCGGGATGCAACGATGTAAATAAGGCTATAGTAAGTTGGACCTACAATGGGTCAAAATCGGGAAAAATATTTTTTGACCTGAGTTTTTTTTTCATCAAAAAATTTGTTTGTCATAAATTTTTTTTTCCAAAAAAAAAAAATTTAAAAAAACTTTTTAAAAAAAATTATAAAACAATTTCGAAAAAATTGAAAAACAATTAAAAAAAATTAAATTTTGTTTACCTAAAAATATTTATTTTAAAGTATAATTTGGTGAAGGGAATATAAGATTCGGCACAGCCGAATATAGCTCTCGTACTTGTTATACCCTTCACCATGAGTGGCAAGGGTATATATAAGTTTGTCATTCCGTTTGTAATTTCTACATTTTTCATTTGCGACCCCACAAAGTATATATATTCTGAATCGTTATAGATAGCGGAGTCGATATAGCCATGTCCGTCTGTCCGTCTGTGTGTTGAAATCAACTTTCTGAAGCCCCCAAATAACTTAGATACACGAATGATACATCAATATCTCCGAAATTTTTCCGGCTCGATTGCTATTTAAAATCGAGAAAATCAGTCCACAAATCGCTGAGATATAATGAAAAAACCTCGATTTTGACCTATTTTTGACCCATATCTGGATTACTAAATCATTAATATAGACAATATGGATATCTAATGATAGATATTTCAAAGACCTGTACAACGACGTATATAAGACCATAGTAAGGTGGACCTACAATGGGTCAAAATCGGAAAAAATATTTTTTAACCCGAATTTTTTTTTTCACCAACATTTTTTTTCACTAAATATTAAAAAAAAAATATTAAATTTAAAAAAAAAATTTTAAAATTAAAAAAGAATTTTAAAAAACAATTTCGAAAAACAAATGGAAAAAAAATTAAATTTTGTTTACCTAAAAATATTTAAAATTTTTAATTTAAAGTATATTTTGGTGAAGGGTATATAAAATTCGGCACAGCCGAATGTCTATTTTTGGCACTTTTTTTAATTTAATGTAATTGTAGAAATTTGCCCCTAGCAACGAGGGGGAGGGGGATGGTCATGTCGGGATATAGTTTTTTATTAGCTAAAAGATGAGACTTAACATTCATACCAAAATTTTTTCAGAAATTCCACCTTTTTCACATATACAAATTTTAATTTTACTGTTCGAAAAATCGAACAACGGAGCGAAATGGGTTAATATAGACAATATGGATATCTAATGAATATGGATATCAAAGACCTTTACAACGACGTATATCAGACCATAGTAAGTTGGATCTACAAAATAGGAAAAAACATTGTTTAACCCGAATTTTTTTAAAAAATAAAAAAAAATTTAAAATTAAAAAAAACAATAAATTTTGTTTATCTAAAAATATTTAAAATTTTTATTTAGAAGTATAATTTGGTGAAGGGTATATAATATTCGGCACAGCCGAATATAGCTATCTTACTTGTTTTTTCATCAACTGGTAACTTCAACTCTAACGATTTTTGTGCACCCTTACAATGTTACCTTTTTTTTTTGAAAATAATGCAAAAAAAAAGGCAACATTTTTAACCGAAAAGACAACATCATTCAAGGGAAAATAGGGCAATGTGCAAAATGGCAACATGTTTGCAGGAAAAGGAAACTTCAATTACATTATAACACATTTTTAGTTGTTCAATAGCTAGAAACTTCATTTCCAACAACTTTTGTATCCTTACAATGTTGCCTTTTTAAGAATATAACACAAAAAAGGTCAAGGTGCAAGAAAAGGGCAAAATTGTTGCCCTTTTCTTGCACCTCATTTATATTATAACACCTTTCATATACTTCAACTGGAAACCTTAACTTGAAAAACTTGTATAAGGCTCTACAAAAGTCACTCTCAATTGCAGTTTCTTTGTGTGCAAAAAAAAAAATAATGCAATTTTAAAAAGTAAAAATAGAACAAACATATTTTCCTACAACAAATAAACTAAAGAAAAATAATACACATTTATTGTCTGTATGTACTATAGATATGTTATTTATAACTAAAAAATAATAAATATGACTTTAATGTAGACATAAGGAAGTAAATAACACCTAGAACTAACGCCCCAAACAGACTCAGATAAAACCATATAAAAAATATAAACAAAAGCCAACAAATAAAGTTCTGCTAAGCATTTTATTAATGCAAGAAAAAAAACGAATAAAATAGAAAAAGTAAGTCAACGTTTAGTAAATATTACAGACGACATAGTTTTATTATTAATTAAACATTTATTTTTAGTTTCAAGTAATTAATTGATAACAGAAAAGAAACTACAACAACTGTAATCAATCAAATTATAATTAAATCTATCAAATATAAAAGATATTTTTGAAAATTTAAATTGAATTTTTAAAAATTGGAAATCTTAAAAGAAAGTTGGCGTTCACAGTTTGACATACATATATTTTTGTCTAAGTTATTAAAGTATTTCTATTTCTAATAGTATCTAAGTTAAAACCACCTGCTGAATACACACATTATAAGGTCTCCATTGAAAAGTAAATAAATATGAAATAGTTAACAGAATAGATAGCTATTCGTTGCTGGCTTAAATGTAAAACACCTTAAACTTATTTGCTTTATAACTAAACTATCTTTATAATAAATCTATTTCTATTTTTTTGTTTAATATTTAATCTATTTTAGGAACAAACATAAGCAACCGAAAACCCCTAAAAAATTTATTTATTATAAATTGATTTTTGACTAAGAACCACCGGCTTTAGATGTCTACCGATTGTCAATGCTGTTTTTTTTATATATAAAATAAATATTTTTCTAACCAATTTTTTTCCCCCTTAAAAATCTTGCATATTTTTGGTGTTCTTTTTTAAGTGTTCTTTTACGTTTTGGTGTTTTTATATTTTTTTGTTATTTATTTAGCTTTAGCTGCTTATGATATTGATATTTAGGAGTTGGGTTAGCAAAAAAAAAAAATTAGAGACAACAAAACCTATTTGAATTGATTCCAAGAAGTATGCTTTTGATGTTTTAGCGTGTCAATAAATCACCCGAAAAAATGTACTTATGTCTTCTTTTTTCTAATTATTTTTTGCTTTATTACTTAAAAATCTTGATGATCGGATCAAATTTATTATTAAAAACAAGAAAAAAATTTGCACAAAAATTTTGATAAAGGGTTTTGTGATAATTATAGTTATTTGAGGGAATTTGAAATGAAAGTATTTAAATTTTTGGAATTTCCCAAAAAAATATTAAGATTAATGAAAAAATTTATTAAACGAAATTTAAAAAAAAAATTAAAGAACTTATTTTCGATTCTAATAAATAATTAATAAGGATTAAAAATGCATATTTTAACGATTGTATGTAGTTATTATGGTTTAGAGTGGAGACCGATTTATTCGGTGTTTCGCAACATGTTGCTAAAGACTATATTTTTTTTTTTTTAATTTTGTTGAATAATTAAGTTTAATACTTAGTAATTTACCATAACATGTTGCTGTAGATTACTTTTTTTGCATGCAATTTTTTAGCGGCTGCCTTTGATTCTTTTAGCGGTAAATTTTGCCATTTTGGCTATAAATTTTGCGTATAAACATAAAATGTTCCTAGCAACATGTTGCCTGGAATCCGATTTTTTAGCATAGACATTTTTTTACTAATATTTTAACCTATTAATGACAATATATTTTAGCTAAACTTTACTGTATAGACCAGCGAAATGCAATGAGCTCTCAAATGAGCTCTCTTGTTTTTATTTTCACATGTACGCAAGCACACCAGTGTTGCCACCAAGACAATTATAAACTACACATGCCTCATGCCAAAATTACACATACGAGAAAAAATTACACATGTAAATAAATTTTCGTGATTTCAATAGGAGAAATTGTCTAAATTGTCATGAATATAAAAGGTTTGTCACAGTGAACTCTGGGATGTTTGGACCAAATACGTTCACTTTATTGTAAATGGACAATTTTCACTTGCGGTGATTTTAATTTATCCAGGAATTGGATTTTTTAGTGAACTTTTCTAATTTAATGAATTCTTGAGATCAGTCAAATATGTCAATCCTAAATACGCCTTTAACAATTATTAATCATGTCCATTTTAATTTATTTCTAATTTATATTAAGTGCTTTGAAATCAGTTTTGTTTTCAGTTTCAAAGATAAATATTTTTTACTATTTGTTTAAAAATTATAGCTCTGATCATTTTCCTTCCCAGTAAATACTTTACCATAAAATCTTGTAACGTTTATATTTTTAAAATTTGTAGTTATAAATTTGAAATAAAGCTTCCAAAATAGTAAGTCAATTTTATTGTTTATTATTTAAAACACCAACCAGAAACCACACAGACAATAGCATAAACTCAAAACGGTTCTTACGGGTATAAAAAATAACTGGAAACAATTTGTAAATAAATTTTTCTCACACAAATTCCTACGTTCTTGTTATACCCTACACCACCATAGTGGGGAGGGTATTATGCGTTTGTGCAGATGTTTGTAACGCCCACCTTAAAGTATACCGATCGACTTAGAATCACTTTCTGAGTCGATTAAACGATGTCCGTCCGTCCGTCCGTCCGTCTGGTTGGCTGGCTGGCTGTCCATGTAAACCTTGTGCGCAGAGTACAGGTCGCAATTTTGAAGATATTTCGATCAAATTTGGTACATATTACTTTTTCGGCCCAAGGACGAAGCCTATTGAAATTGGCTGAAATCGGTCTATTAATTCACCTAGCCCCCATACAAAGTCCCCTCGAAATTGGACTTTATCGGTCATAAATGTTTAATTTATCTATGTATCTACACAAATTTCGCTCCAAATAAGTTTTATATATACAAAATTCATGTCACCAAATTTTGCTACGATCGGTCCATAATTAGTCATAGCTCCCATATTGACCCGCTTCCGAAAACCACTTTAACGTGCATAAATCGCTTAAAAATGTTGGTATACACACAAAATTTAACATAGTTAAATTTAATATAGTCATAAATCACACGACCTAATTTCAAGGTGATCGGTCCATAATTGGTCATAGCTTCCATATAAGGCCCACTTCCGAAAATCACTCATGAATATAAATTATTGATATTTTAAAAGAAAAATATTTTTACTCATTTACTTGGTGTAGGGTATTATATGGTCGGGCTTGACCGACCATACTTTCATACTTGTTTTTTTTCTTAAGATTGGCTAACGTTACCCCGAAATAACTGCAATTACCGTTACCGATATAATAGTTTATACCGTTATCTGTAAATACCGCTACCCTTATTCTATAAACAATTTAAAATTATAAAAATACAAATTTTCGATTTTGGTTATTACAAATTGTTATTGGAAAAACGTTAATTTCCAAGATAACGAAAATTAACGTTTTTCCAATAACAATTTGTGATAACTTGTAAAATTGTACATTTATTGAACAGTATTTGTTGTTTTATATTTTTTTCATGTTAAAAGTCTTATATGTATATAAACTAAAATTTAGTTTCTGTTACCAATATTACGCAAACAAAACTATCACAAACGCCGAAATATCCATCTGAAAAACCAAACATAGCAATCTCCAAATTACTTATTTATTACGTATTTTTCTGCAAACCTTAATGTTAATTTAGTTCAAACTTGATTCATATCTTCATCTTATATATAAATAGACCAAACGTTTTTTTGTGGTACACTTTTAAGTATGTTATTGTCCACCAATATTAATAAAACATATTGTTTTCGAATTTCGGCCACCGGGCGATCCTAGTACATATAATTACATTATACTGAGTAACAAGCGAGTACAATATAATAAATATGAATACATTTAGAGATACTGGATTTGTATTTATCAACTAAAATAGAGGATATAGCTACTTTCCCTCATATAAATGTACATATTTATTTCAGTCGGTTTTGAAATCTGAAATCCATAAGTCATTCATTTAATTAAAATCCAAAATATAGATAAAATACATACATTGACAATATATTTTGGATATAATTGGAATTTAAAATTACACATGAATTACACATTCACTCAATTACACATGGGCTACACATCCAAGTTAAAATTACACACAATATGTGTAATTACACATGAAGTGGCAACACTGAAGCACACACATTGTATAAAAACAGTCAGTCTCGCATGAGCATTGATAGAAGCAGGTTGTGTTACGCTTTTATGCTTGTTTATTTCATTATTTCAGCTAGTTGTTTTTGTTTTTGCCAGAGAATAATTCTCAACTCGTACAACTACAATATCTAAAAACTGTAGTGGTGTGAGTTTGCATTTCGCTGGTATAGACACAAAATTTTGCTACAAACATGTCAGAAAAGAATTTTAATTTTTTGTTGAATAACTAAGTTTAATGTGTAATTAGTGTGGAAACATAAAATGTTGCTAGCAACATGTTGCTACATATTACATTTTATGCGAATTGATTATTTTAGTTGTATATTTTAACATTTTGACTATAATTTTAGCGTATAAACATGAGATGTTCCTAGCAACATGTTGCCTGAAATTCGATATTTTTACTAGAAATTTTTTAATAATATTTTGATTTATAAAGGGTAAGAGATTTGCCATTTTAGCTTAGATTTATTGTATAAACATCAAATGTTGCTAGCAACATGTTGCTATAAATTACTTTTTATGCGAATTGATTATTTTAGTTGTATATATTAACAATTTGACTATAATTTTAGCGTATAAACATAAAATGTTCCTAGCAATATGTTGCCTGAAATTCGATTTTTTTTACTAGGAATTTTTTAATAATATTTTGATTTATAAAGGTTAAGAGATTTGACATTTTAGCTAAGATTTATTGTATAAACATCAAATGTTGCTAGCTAGCAACATGTTGTTAGAAATAAATTTGTTTGGATAAACATTTTTGTATTAAATTTTAGCTTATTTATGTTGCTAAAGACTATACGTATAAAAATAAAATGTTCCTAGCAACATGATGCTTGGTATTACATTTTTTGCTTTGGAATTGTTTAATAATATTTTGACTTATTAAGGCGTATGCCATTTTAGCTCAGATTTATTGTATAAACATCAAATCTAGCTGGCAACATGTTGTCGGAAATAAATTTGTTTGGATAAACATTTTTGTATTAAATTTTAGCTTAATTACTAGAATACTTTGCATTTTTGATAAGATTTTGGTATATAAAGATAAAAAGTTTTGCTTTACTTCTTTAATTTGAAAAAAAAGCACAAACTTCAATGTGCGAGAGATGTTTTGTGTGGTTCTGAAGTGGTGATTTTGACACGGAAGACAAATATCGCACAGGTCAGCCAAAAAAGTTTGAAGACCAATAATATTAGGCATAACTTCATGAAGATTGTTGTCAAACTCAACAGTGGTTTGCAAAATCATTGGGAGCTACTCAATCAGCAATATCAAAACGTTTGCAAGTAGCCGGATTCATCCAAAAGCAGGGAAATTGGGGGCCATACTAATTGAAGCTGAGAGACCTTGAAACACGATTTTTCATGTCCGAAAGGAACGCCATAAAATAAAATAATTTTTGCATCGAATCATTACGATGAATAATGGATCCATTACGATAACCCGAAGCGTAAGATACTTTATGTGAAGCCCGACCAACCAGCCGAATCAACATCAAATGCAAATATCCATGTCGCTAAGGTAATTCTCTGTATGTGATGGGGGCAAAAGTCTCTTATCTATTATGAGTTGCTGAAATCTAGCCAGATCATCACTGGGAACCTGTGCTGAACACAACTCATTCGTTTAAAACTAGAATTGGCCGAAAAACGCCCAGAATATGAGGCCAGTTAAAAAGTATTTAGAATAAAGCTGTTGAAGTTTTGCCTCACCCATTTTATAGTCCAGATCGTGCACGTGCGACTACTATTTGATTTAATCGTTAAAGAACGCTCTCTCTGGGACACGCGTTACTTTAGAACAGAGTATCCGAAATTGGCTTTATTCGTTCTTGGCCTCAAAAGATAAGCAGTTCTTTTGGCTTGGAATCCATATGTTGCCAGGAAAATGGGAAGTCCGATTGGAAATTTGAAATTTGACATGCGCAAAGAGGAAGTGTTGTCAAGTTTATATTAGGAGATATAAGAGATAATTCAAATTTCAAAATTTGTATCCAAATCTACCGATTTTCTTTATTTTTCTTTTTTTGGACTAACAAGAAATGTGTCTGTCAAATAGAGAAATAATAATTCAAAAATCATGACTATCTCCAAAGATAGATGAAGTTGAATTAAAAAATTTCTACAAAGATATATAAGGAAATTATACTTTCTGAAAAACTAACTCTACATAAAATGTTTTAAATAAAAAAAAAATTTGAATATTTTTGATACCAAGGTCCATCCAAAAAATGGCTTTTTTATGTAAAATACTACTTTTGGTCAAAAATTCTCAAATCGCATAGTCGTTATTAAAATATAGTAACCCATTTTAGATGAACCAATATGTTTTGAATTATTTTATAAAGGGTTCCGATAACCCCGCCCCTGTGCTGTGGTTTCAAATCAAAATCTAGATGGACAAAATTATGAAAATCGGTATCTTCAGAATTTGGAAAAACTAAGTTTTTTCGGAAGCTGACAATCTGCTCTCCTCCAATACAAATGGGTTTTTCAATTGGACATTTCGTTTTCTCGACAGAAGCGCCAGAAGTTCAACAAATTTTGAATCATATTTTCGTTAATTTTTTTTAGTATTTTACTGCTTTACTAAATTAGATATATCCCAATGGTTTTACCATATAGAAATTCATACTTCAAAACATAGATAAACATTGATATAGGCTTTTATTAAATATATATCTTATATTTATGTGCCTCTCCATTTTCCTGTTATAGTCCTTTAAACTTGGTTCTCAAATATACTGATATTTTTTTTTCTAAGAATGTTATATAGCTTGCCAAACAAAAAAGACCGTCGAAGCCCGTCCAATGACTATATACAGCATTTAAAGAAACTTCTGGGGAATGTCTTTGTAAAAAAGACATATATTTCTTTATTTATTATTGAATTTTATATATCTAGACCCTACTGTAACTTGAAATATAGTAAATACAGATATTTTTAAAAATGTTGTTTCAGAAACGCATGAAAACGTATTTTTTTAATTTTTATTAATGTTTTTTATATGTATGTCTAGACCCTACCTACTGTAACTTGAAAAAAGTTTATATTGATCTTTTAAAGATTTTTTTTTTGGAATCGGAGATAACAATTCTATATAAAAAGAGTGCCAAATAATAATTTTGTCCACCTAGATTTTGATTTGGAACCACAGGGCCCTGTTATGGATGTTATAGCCAAAAAAATTAAAAATCAAATTTTTGGAATTTTTCCCAAATTTTTTGGGAATTGCAGGATTCCTGATAAAAAATTTCACAATTTTTTTTTATTTTTGCATTTTCAATGGAATAGTCATAAATAAAAATATAATTTTAATTTGAAAAATTTTCGTCTTCGCAAAAACTGAATAAAAAACATATTTTGTCATATTTTTCAAAAAAGTAGAAAAAAGGAAAACTTAACATCTGGCAGATAATTTACAGGATAATAGTTGTAGACCTTGGTAGCACCAAAATTCCAATATAAGCAGCATTATATTAAATAAAATCTCAAGACCCTTGGTCAAAATATGGTACATTTAAATAGATTTTCATAGATAGACTAGGTCATAGTGCGCTGGACTATCAATCTGAGGGTTGAGGGTTCGATTCCCACCAGTTTGTGTTTGTTTTAGAAATTAATGTTAATATAAGTAAATTATATAAATTCAATTTAATATTTAATTAAATGTTAATAGCTTTAGCCCTTGACAAATCGATTGAGTGAAAAAAAAAATTAGAAAATTTTTAATTTTTTTTAATAGAGTGTAAAACTGGTTTCTATTTGAACTAATCAATGGGATGGGATGCTGCTTATTTTATTATTTTGAATTGAAATAAACATTTGAAAATTTGTGTTGTTGTTGTTGTTGTTCTTGTTAGTCAGTGGTTTGAGAATTGTTTATTCCACAAGTATCTAACTAAGTATGTGGGCTTTTGGCGTATAGCAGCATATACACATTTACACCCACTGCAATTCTCAAAAAAAAAATAAATAAAAGTTTTATTCATATGTAAATTAATTTACTAATACAAACACAAATCTCACACATACATTTATACATACACACATCTGTAAGTACTTGAAATTATCTGTTGAATAAAAAGTATTAAAGCATTTTGACACGTAAGCATGCGCGCCAATGGTAAAAAAATACTTAATAAAAGTTCTTTAAATTTCCTATATAAACAGATAATTATATATATATATTCAATTTAGACAATACATGTCTAAATATGTGTAATACATTGAAAAACATACTACTGCAGCCGCAGATACTTTTCAAAATATTCACTACACTCATGGAAATTATGCTAGTTTTGTTTTTAGTTTTTTTTTTTTTTTCTTTTCTGTTATTATTAAATCATTATTATTTTGTTTTGTTTCTGTTTTCATTGGAAATAATCAAAGCAGAAAAAAACAAAACACACAAAAACATTAAACGTTGTCTCTTGCATACAAAATGGTTGTTAACAAAAAAAAAAAGAACAGCATGTAACATGCAACTTTTAACACATTTTTGTATGTATAAAATCAATAAATTTTATTTTCAAATGAATTGTTTATGTGAACTGCATTTGCATATTGAATGCAATTGCATTTTAATTTATATTTTTGCAAAAAAAAAATATTTTTTAAAAAAAAAAAAAAACTACATTTAAAAGCTCGTTTATAAAAAATATATGTTATTAAATTGTTTCTCAGGCGTCAACGATTTGGTTTGTGACAAAGAAATGTGAAATACACCCTCAATGCAATTCTTGGGAATGGAAGAAAATTTGTATTACCAGTAATTTTAACAGAAAATTTTTGTAATTCCATTTGTCAACTAATACAAAAATTATTTAGAAACAATAATCGTAAATACTAAGTAATTTGCTGAAAATAATTATCAATGGAATTTAGGAAATAAAGTAATGGTCTACTACATACCGTTTACATTACATAGCGATAGTAATGTAATCTCATACATAAATTTTGGTGGCATTTATATTGGAATTTTAAGATTTTTATTAATCCTTAGGTCATTTTAAAACCAAGTGCAGATAATTTTAGCAAAATCAGTTATCGTATAATAACTGCAAATATTATTTGAAATTTACTAGTTCTGAGTCAAAATAGCTGCCTTCGAAATCCAAGATTTTTATACCCTACACCACCATAGTGGGGAGGGTATTATGCGTTTGGGCAGATGTGTGTAACGCCCAAAAATATTGGTCTAACACCCACCTTAATGTATACCGATCGACTTAGCATCACTTTCTGAGTCGATTAAACGATGTCCGTCCGTCCGTCTGTCTGGCTGGCTGGCTGGCTGGTTGGCTGCCCATGTAAACCTTGTGCGCAGAGTACAGGTCGCAATTTTGAAGATATTTAGATAAAATTTGGTACATATAATTTTTTCAGCCCAAGGACGAATCCTATTGAAACTGGCTGAAATCGGTCCATTATTTCATCTAGCCCCCATACAAATCTCCTCTCGATATTGGACTTTATCGGTCATAAATCTTTAATTTATATATGTATCTATACAAATTTCGCTCCAAATAAGTTTTATATATACAAAATTCATGTTTTTTGTTACGATCGGTCCATAATTAGTCATAGCTCCCATATAGACCCGCTTCCGAAAATCACTTTAACGTGCTTAAATCACTTAAAAATGTTGGTATATACACAAAATTCAACATAAATAACTTTCATATAGACATAAAACACACGACCTAATTTTATGGTGATCGGTCCATAATTGGTCATAGCTCCCATATAAGGCCCACTTCCGAAAATCACTGTGGGCCTTATATGAATGCTATGACCAATTATGAACCGATCACCATGAAATTAGGTCGTGTGTTTTATGTCTATATGAAAGTTATTTATGTTGAATTTTGTGTGTATACCAACATTTTTAAGAGATTTATGCACGTTAAAGTGATTTTCGAAAGCGGGTGCCATGACTAATTATGGACCGATCGTAACAGAATTTGGTGACATGAATTTTCTATATAAAACTTATTTGGAGCGGAATTTGTGGAGATACATATATAAATTAAACATTTATGACCGATAATGTCCAATTTCGGGAGGACATTTGTATGCGGGCTTGGTGAAATAATGGACCGATTTCAGCCAATTTCAATAGGCTTGGTCCTTGGACCGAAAAAATAATAGGTAACAAATTTTATCGCAATATCTTTAAAATGTTTATATGGACAGACAATCAGCCGGCCAGACTGACGGACGGACATAATTTAATCGACTCAGAAAGTGATTATACGTCGATCGGTATACTTTGAGGTGGGTGTTAGACTAATATTTTTGGGCCTTACAAACATCTGCACAAACGCATTATACCACCATGGTGGGGAGGGTATAAATATTTGATGTATTGGCCATAGTTAGCTAAGACCTTTTCCCATCTTTCTGGCAACATTTGGATTCCAATCCAAAAGAACTGCTCATCTTTTGAAGCCAAGAACGAATCAAGCCACTCAGAGAGAGTGTTCTTCATCGATCGTAACAAATTGTTGGCGGAAGAGGCAAGGTCTGGACTATAAGGCAAAACTTCCCAACCTCTTCATTCTAAACAGTTTTTAACAGGTATTGTATAATGTTGCCTGTTATTAAAATGGATCCTACAAATGCTCCAGGGGCGGCCTTTTATTTATCATCCTATTTGAAAGATTTTTATATTTTTGGAAAGCGCTTGGCGAGGTCTTGATATTAGGTACAATTTGATCCACATTGTTTCCGAGCTATATTTTTTTGTTTAGATAAGTTAATTTTTGGTGTTACAAAAAAAATTTCAAGTCAATATCTCAATTAGATTCAAAAATATGTAACCTTAAAACTCCGTCTTTCAGAAATATTGCACTTTTTCATACTAAAAAAAATTTTATAAATTTTCTTAATATTTTATTCAACACATTCATTGGTTCCTGGAGCATTTGTAGGATCCATTTTAATAACTTAAACTCAAATACTCCTTGGCTACGGTCACGTCAAATTTTATCCTGATCGGACGAGCCGTTAACAAATGCTAGATTTATTTTCAAAAAATGTCGATTCTGCCCCACTGTGTCATGATGGAATATTACGGTTTCATGTCAGATTTCAGCAGCTCTGTATTTGCTCCCACCAAATACAGATAATTAATTCGGCTTTAGTGTCGATTCAGCTAGTTGGCCTGGCTTTACGTACGATCTCTTACTCTTCGCGTTATTGTAATAGATCCATTTTTCATTGCAAGTAATAATTTGGTGCAAAAATGATTTTCTTTTATAGCGTTGAAGCTTAGTTTCACACAAATTCTTTCAAAGTATCTCGCCTTCAATTCGAATGGTACTCAATTTCCATGCTTTTTGGATGCATCCCGCTGATCGCATACGTTTTGAAATAGCTGCTTGAGTAACTCTCAATGATTTTGCAAGCTCTTGTTAAGTTTTACAAGAATCTTTATGGAGTAATGCTTCTATATCTATAGAAAATCATGTTAGAAACAAAATTTTCTATAGAAAATCATGTTGGGCAAAAAATTCAATTTAATTTTTATTTATTGTAAATATTTTTATACCCTTCACTGGAAAATCTGGAAAAATATATTTTGTAACCCGAATTTTTTTCACCAAAAAAATTTGTTTGTCATTAATTTTTATACCCTTCTCACGAAGGTGAAGGTTATAAAAAAAGGGTATATCGTCCCCTTAATAAAACAATAGTGTATAATTTTTGATGCCATTTCGAAATAATTGAGTTTAAAATGTTTGTGTTAGTAGACATCAAGAACAAAAGTAATATTTCAATTGATCTTTTGACCCACTTTGTAGAAGTATAATTTCACCAAATTTTGACCACATATAAAAAATAATGGTGTATATGCTTATTGAGGGGACGATAAAATTTGAAGAAAAAAAAATAATTTTTTTTCCTTAAAATATTTAAAATTGTTATTTTAAGTATAACTTGGTGTAGGGTATATAAGATTTGGCACAGCCGAATATAGCTCTATTTCTTGTTACAATTGCTGTTATATGATTAAAAGCAAACAAAGCAACCTGAACAAATTCCCACTTATGTATCTGAAAGTTCAATCGTTTGATAAAGATCTTACCATTTAAGTTAACATATAACTAACTCGCAAAACATAAAATTATTTAACCCTCTAACCGGCAAGGCTGCCTTTAGGCGGGGTATATTAAATGTATGTAATGCGGCTTATTTCTCCCGTTATAACGGTAAATATGTATGTGTAAAGAGACAAACAATTTACTTATTGTGATAAATATGAACGTGCACTTGTCTTTTGTTTTTTTTTATTCAAACAATAACCTGGTATATTTGAGGGTTAAGAGAACATTGCACCAGCGTTTAACTTTATAAACTTCATAAACAAATTTGTCCGACATTCAATAGGCAGTTAAACAAAAGCAATGAACGTGAAAGCTACACTAAACATTTTAGCAGTTGTCCTGCTAACAACCAGTTTAAAAGCTTTTCCAAATATTGTGAATATTGTAAAGGAAATTAATAGAAATCAAGGCAATGAAATAAATGTATTAATAAATTTTCAATCAAACCGAAAGAAAAGTCAGCATTTTGAAGAACTTTTGCAACTGGAGAGCGTGCCAAAACTGATTATAACTCAAGACTCTGAGAATATAACCGCTTTGTATAAAGTCTACAACCAACAAAGTCTTACCATAGCCTGGATCACTGAAACCAATTTAAATTCAACTCTAGACCTTATGGATCGTTTATTATGGACCATACATTTTAAGGATATAATTCTTATCTACGAAATGGAACATGTCGTCAGTACTTATGACAAAAACTTATTTGAAATTTTCTCTTTGTGCTGGAAAAAGGGTTTTAAATCATTGCTACTGTGGCAGGATAATCGTTTCTTCACCTATCATCCTTATCCCACAATTAAAATAGTTCGCGTTTATAGTCTGGCTGAGTACGAGGATAAATCACATTTACGAAATTTCCATCATACGGTTATGCGTTCACCTATTTTTGAATTTCCACCCATGTGTTTCTCGTACATCAACCATCGAGGAGAACTGTTGAGGGTTGGCTATGTGTACAAGTGGATTGAAACATTCTTCACTCACTACAATGCCACTTACGAGTATCAGTTCCATGATATGTGGGCCCATAATGTCACTTACTTGGATGCTTTTAATACTGTAATGTCAATGAATTTCGCCTACATTCCCCTAATACTGCCCCCCATGGAGCACTATTTCGCCAGGAGTAGCGTTATGTTCTTAAGCAGTGTGGTACTGATAGTGCCAGCACCTAAAGAAATCTTTACGGGATTATATGTAATTATACCATACAATGCTCTTGTTTGGTTTATAGTACTGCTAACAGCTTTAGTATATTTTCTGCTGGTAAATATGCTAAACTATCTAAACAACAATAGCCTAGACTGGGGCCAGGCTTTTCAAGATGCCTTTAATATCATTATATTTTTATCGGTATCGTCCAGAGTAACTGTCAAAAATTACTTACTCAAATTTGGTTTATTTCTATTGTTACTATTCACAGGTATATTTCTAACCAACTACTACAGTTCCAATCTCTCCAGTTTGTACACCAGCAAAGTCTATGAACAGGATCTGTACTATATTGAAGATATTGCACGCACCAAACTAAATATTCTAGAATACACCGCCGATGCACCACTGTGGGTACAACGAGACATGAGTTCGACATTTTTGAAACGCATTGTAACCGGCAGCAATCATGAACTATTCCATAATCGTCAAATTCTTAATATGTCCTACATGTATATCACCCTTGAAGAATATGCCGACTTTTTATTGTTTCGCCAAACTTATCTAAAACGACCTACGGCCAAAAAATTAAATGAGCCATTATATCATCGGCCGATTTTCATTACGCTACCTTATCGTTCTCCCATTATCGATCAGCTTAATCGTTATTTATTGTATTTAATGGACAGTGGCATCTTTACGAAAATATTGGCCGATACCAAGTGGCATGGTATCTTGAGCGGCCGTCTGCAGTTATTTTTAGATAAGGAGGAGAATAAAGCTTTAACATTGGAATATTTTTATTATGTTTTCATTATATGGATTTTTGGTTTGATTTGTGCATTTTTAAGTTTTTTGTGTGAGATTTGTAAATGGAAATTAATGAATAAATAAATATATTAATGAATAAATGTAGGTAAATCTAGGATTTTTTCACTAAAGGAAGTCTATATTTTATTCATTTACACAGTTGTTATATCTTTTTATCCCGTAGTTGGCTGTTTATCAAAGTTAAAATTTTCTTATAGAAAATGTTGCCTTTTAGAAATTTTCATAAAAGAAATTTTGGAAATTCAAATTTCATATTGAAATTTTTCGAATTTTTAAATTCTCATACAGAAGTTTTTCAAAGTTTAAATTTACATATCAATAATTTAAAAGAAATGAAATTTAAGATTGAAAATTTTCGAAGTTAAATTTTTCAGGTTGAAAATTTTCGAATTTTAAATTTTCATATAGAACAATTTCTTAGTTCAAATGTTAATTTTGGAAGCATATAGAAAATTTTCGTAGTTCAAATGTTAATTGGAAGTATAAATTTTCATATTGAATATTTTTGAAAATTAATATTGAAAATTTTCGATTGCAAATTATCATTTTAAATTTTCAAAATGTTTGATGTTCAAATTTTAATATTGAAAATTTGTGATTTTTTATTTTTTATATTGACAATGTTCGAATTTGAATTTTTTTTATAAAAATTTTTGAAGAAATTTTTATGTATATCATGATTTTCTACAAAAAATTTTATTTTAACATAATTTTTCCATAGAAATTGTATCCAACATGATTTCCAATAGCTAGAAATAGATTTTTTTATATTGACAATATTCGAATTTGAAATTTTTTATAAAAATGTTTGAAGAAATTTTTAGGTTTATCATGATTTTCTATAGAAAATTTTGTGTCCAACATGATTTTCTATATAGAAAATGTATGTGTCCAACATGATTTTCTATATAGAAAATGTATGTGTCCAACATGATTTTCTATATAGAAAATGTATGTGTCCAACATGATTTTCTATATAGAAAATGTATGTGTCCAACATGATTTTCTATATAGAAAATGTATGTGTCCAACATGATTTTCTATATAGAAAATGTATGTGTCCAACATGATTTTCTATATAGAAAATGTATGTGTCCAACATGATTTTCTATATAGAAAATGTATGTGTCCAACATGATTTTCTATATAGAAAATGTATGTGTCCAACATGATTTTCTATATAGAAAATGTATGTGTCCAACATGATTTTCTATATAGAAAATGTATGTGTCCAACATGATTTTCTATATAGAAAATGTATGTGTCCAACATGATTTTCTATATAGAAAATGTATGTGTCCAACATGATTTTCTATATAGAAAATTTATGTGTCCAACATGATTTTCTATATAGAAAATTTATGTGTCCAACATGATTTTCTATATAGAAAATTTATGTGTCCAACATGATTTTCATATTGAAAATTTTTATGTCCAACATGATTTTCTATATAGAAAATTTATGTGTCCAACATGATTTTCTATATAGAAAATTTATGTGTCCAACATGATTTTCATATTGAAAATTTTTATGTCCAACATGATTTTCTATATAGAAAATTTATGTGTCCAACATGATTTTCATATGAAAATTTTGGAAATTTAATTTTTCTCATAGAAAATTGCAAAGTTTTAAATTTTCACTTTGAAAATTTTCGAATTTGAAATTATCTATACAGAAAAGTTCAACTGTCTGTTTCTCTAAATGCAAAAGAAAATGTTCGTTCGCATTTAGAGAAACAGGCAGCAAATTTTCATGTTGGAATTTTCAATGTTCAAATTTCTTCTTGAAAATTTTAAATTTTCATTCAAATTTTTTGAATTTGGATTTCAGAAAAGTCAATATTTTCTTATAGAAAATTTACAAAGTTTAAATTTTTATATTGGAATAGTTCAATGTTCAAATTTTCATTTAAATTTTTTCGAAGTTTAATATTTTTCATATTTTCGTACTGAAATTTTTCGATATTAAAATTTTCATATAAAAAAAATTTCGAAGATTAAATTTACAAAGTTTAAATTTTAATTTTGAACATTTTCGAATTTCAAATTATAATACAGAAAAGTTATAATTTTATTATAGAAAGTTTACAAAGTTTAAATTATCACATTGGAATTTTCCCATGCTCAACTTTTCATTTAAATTTTTCTTCTAAGTTTAATTTAAGTTCAAATATTTCATATTGAAAATTTTCGAATTTAAAATTTTTTACAGAAAATTTAAAAAGTTTAAATTTTCATATTGCAATTTTCTATGTTCAAATTTCTTCTTGAAAATTTCAAATTTTCATTGAAATTTTTTGAATTTGGATTTCAGAAAAGTCAATATTTTCTTATAGAAAATTTACAAAGTTTAAATTTTTATATTGGAATTGTTCGATGTTCAAATTTACATTTAAATTTTTTTTCGAAGTTTAATATTTTTCATATTTTCGTATTGAAATTTTTCGATATTAAAATTTTCAATATAAAAAAAATTTCGAAGATTAAATTTTCATATTGAAAATTTACAAAGTTTAAATTTTAATTTTGAACATTTTCGAATTTCAAATTATCATACAGAAAAGTTATAATTTTATTATAGAAAGTTTACAAAGTTTAAATCATAGAGAATAGACATAGAGCGGAAATTCTCCTGTCAAAGACCTAACTCAGTTGTCAGAAACCTAAGTGCTGTTAATGTATTAGTATAAAAAACTATGTGAAAACAAAAACAACACTCGTATGTGTGACTATTTTGAGTAATTTTTTTGTTTGAGTTTTTTTTTCTAGTTTCCGCTCTATGTTCTCTATGGTTTAAATTATCACCTTGGAATTTTCCCATGCTCAACTTTTCATTTAAAATTTTCTTCTAAGTTTAATTTTTCATATTTTCGTATTGTAATTTTTCGATGATAAAATTTTAATATTGAAAATTTATTACAGAAAATTTAAAACTTCTTATAGAAAATTTACAAAGTTTAAATTTTCATATTGTAATTTTTCATTCAAATTTTTCTTCGAAAATTCATTTTTCATATTTTTGTACGGAAAAACTGCATGTTCCAATTTTCATATTGAAAATTTACGAAGTATAAATTTTAATTTTAAAAATTTTCTAATTTTCCAAAAAAAAAAAATTCTTATTGGAAATTTCGAAGTTCATATTTTTATATTGAACATTTTTAAAATTAAAATTTTCATATAGAAAATTTTTAAAGTTCATATTGAAAATTATCTTTGTTCAAATTTATAATTGAAAATTTACGAATTTTAAATTTTTTTTAATTAAAATTTTATTGAAAATTCTTAAGATTAATTTTTCATATTGAAAATTTTCGCAATTAAGTTTTGAAGTTCGAATTTTCATGCTGGAAATGTTCGATATTCAAATTTACATAAAGAAATGTTCGAAATTTTATTTTTCATATAAAAAATTTTTGATGTTTGAATTTCAATATTGAACATTTTCCAAATTTTATTTTTCATATAGAATATATTCGAAATTGAAGATTGAATTTACATATTGAGTTTTTGTACAGACAAATGTCGAAGATTTTATTATATTATCTGATTCGACTAGGGAATTATTCAAAACATATAATTTAATATTTTCTTTCTATACATATTCACTTTCTTTAGATTTCATCTTCACTTTCGAAATTCACTTTATTTTTTTTTGTTATTAATTTTCTATCACCATATTAAGCCAGTTGTTTTAATTAGTTTTCCCTTTTTTAATAACATCCACCAACATTAATTCATTTACTTTAAAAAAATTTAATATTTGTTAAATTGTTTTAATTGAACATTTTGTTCATTTCAGTCACTCGCTTCATTTCAACATCTGCCTGTTGTTTTGTTTTGATTTATTTAATTAAATTATAGATACAACAAATTAATTGTATATAATTTTTAATGTTTTTTATTTCTCTTTCATTATCGTTTCAGTAAGTCATTGATGATCTCTGGGCGATAGTACAAAGGTTGTTTTTTGTGCAGCACACACAGTTACATATAACGACATTCTTACTAGATTAAATATGTACAACAGCAACAATAACAAAATATAAATATTTCTAGGTGTAAGTCTTTGATAGAGGTGTGAATATTAATAATACATGAATAACTCTTTTAACGTATTAGAAATTTTGCTTAAAAATACCAGCTTTATTAATTTATTGATTGAAATTGATTAAATTTTTTATCAAAATCATTTATGGGAAATTTAAAATTTTGTTTAATAAGTATTAAGGCGCAACTATAATATGCATACACTAGTTTAAGTCAGCTTAAGCAACGTATGTGACAAACTATAATGTACTTAAGAGAGTTTCGTCAAATTTCATGTGCTTAAGCAAAGAGCGAAGCTGGTCGCACATTCCGTAAGTTTGTTTATTGAAAAGGATGAAGAAAATTTATTTATTTTCATAAAATAATAAGAAATACGTATTTTTTTAATTACGTGTTGCTCATAAATGTGCAAATGGGGCTAAATTGTTATTATGACCACCTAAAAGTTTCGAAAATCAATATTCTCTGGAATATATTTCAGAAAATTTCACTTCTGCTCCCGGTTACAGATAATAGTTTCAAAGATTAGGTTAAAATCCAGGTTTAATTAATTGTAGTTTAAAAGACTAGATTAAAAGTCTCAGATTTAAGTAATAATTAAAGGCTAGTTATACCCTACACCACCAAAATTATTGGTTTGTGCTGATGTTTGTACCGATCGATACAGAATCACTTTCTGAGTCGATTTAACAATGTCCGTCTGTCTGGCTGGCTGTGCATGTAAACTTGTGAGCAAAGTACTGCTTTTAATATTGAAAATATTTCAATAAAATTTATCGAAAAAAATTCAGCTCCCGAAAATCACTCAGAAAAAAAAATATTGAAAATTTTAATCGCAAATTTTCCAAATATTTTTTTTTTATTTTCTAAAATGAAGCCGTCCTAATAGGCTTAAGTGTAATAACGTGGTTGTATTTAAATAATTGGCATGTAAATAATTGAATTATTAATATTTTTTTTTTGTTGAACTACCAATAAATATTTTTTTACTCTACAGGTGGTGGCATTTCCGTTTATTTTCTATACTTAAATGGGACTATTTAAAACCTAAATATATTATTGTGTGGCGTTAATTTGCCTCCATTAATTCGACATAAGGGAATGCAAAATTAGATAGAAATATGTCAGCAGGAAAGAAATTGTGTTTATTATTCAAAACATTATAATGTGTTAAAAAATTAAAACAAAATACTTTTGTCAAAGATATATAGTAAATGGTGGGGGGGGGGTAATATGCATTTGTGCTGATGACTATAACGCAATAAAGTAAAAGTCCAAGACTCTGCTTAAAGTATAACAATCGAGCCAGGGATGCTATATAAATCGAATTAAAGATGTCCGTCCGTCTGTCTGTACATCCTTGAAATCTTGTTACAAAGTAGAAGCTTAACTAGAATACGAACGAACTTTTACCATAACCTGAACTAGAACTGTATTAGAAATCAACTATAACTGAATAAAATTGAACTATAACTGAAATTTTTTTTTAAATTGTATTTCAAAATTTTTAAAAAGATTTTTCAAATTTTTAAACATTTTTTTTTTATAAAGAGAATTTATGACAAAATAATTTTTTTTCATGAAAAAAAATTCGGGTTAAAAAATATTTTTCCCAAATTTGATCCATTGTAGGTCCATTTTACTATAGCCTTATATACATCGTTGCAATGGACTTTCAAATATCTATCATTAGATATCCATATTGCCTATATAAATGACTTAGTAATCCAAATGTAGATCACAAATAGGCCAAATATCGAGGTTGTCCCGGCTTTTTCCTTTTATCTCAGCCATTTGTGGGCCGATTTTGTCGATTTTAAATAGCAACCGAGCCGGAAGAATTCCCGATATATTGATGTATAAATCATGTATGTAATTTATTTAAGGGCTACGGAAAGTTGATTTTAACATACAGACGGACAGACGGACATGGCTATATCGACTTCGCTATCTATAACGATCTAGAATATATATACTTTGTGGGGTCGCAAATGGAAAAGGTAGAAATTACAAACGGAATGACAAACTTATATATACTCTTGCCACTCATGGCGAAGGGTACAATAAAACATCTAATCATTTTTATGTTTGCCCCTACAAAAGGCAACATTTTGAGAGGAATGGGGCAACATTCTACAAATGTTAACCTGCAACAAGGAAAGATTTGTGTTCATTGAAGTAAAAACCCTTGATTTTATTAGATTCTGGCAAATTAATGATGGTCATGTGAGCTTCCATGACTCTTATAAAGATGATTTTATTCCTAATCAAAATTCAATATTCTGAAGGCTATTTTTCTACTAAATTTATTAGTGTTTATGAATTTTAAAGGTTTACAAATTAAACATATAAATTTACATGTTAAATATTTATTGATGAACATCTATCTATTACCCAAATATACAACTAGGGGTTTTTGTCAAAAAAAAAAATAAAACTAAATTTTATAAAAATCTAAAACAAATCATATTTTCGCACGTTATTGAATGAAGGTCACTTCCATATATTTAACATTTTAAGACACTTTATGCGTTTGTAAACATTTAACAATTATGCGGCCAATTTATTTTATATGAAGCCAAATTGTAAACATAAGAAATCACTTAAAGCCAAAATGCGTTTTTGGCCGTTTCTCACACTCATATTTATTCACTTATTCACTCCCTTTTTTATGCTAAAAACCCCTGTGATTGTGGTTAAAAAATTTTGAAATATTTTTTGTTTTTTTATATTCAAAAAGTCTGTCTGTGAGTTGTTTGGTTGATGTTTATTTAAAACGTTTGTTAGTTGAAATTTATTAGTCAGATCATGTTTACAAATAAATTAGACTGAAAATAAAAGCAATCTTTTAAAATTTGTATTGTAGTTGGATTTGAAACGAATTTCAAAGGCTGTATTTTAATATTTGTTAATAATATTTTTAACTCTAAACTGTTACCAATGTAAGGAGTAAGTTAGGATATGTGATGTAGTGTTCATTTGTATACAAATTTATGTTGCATGTTGTGCTTATAGTGCGTGCACATTACGTGAATATTTTGTTTAAAATATATTTTGTTGTGTTCACATACTCATGTTAAATTCGTTTAAAAAAAATAATTTATTGTTTATTTTTGTTTCTCAAAGTAAATATTACGAAATATTTACGGTATTTTATTGTTTTTAAAGAAATAGAAGTTTGAAATGATCATGGTTTTGGTTTAGCAGTTGTAAGAATATTTACTAGTGTTAGACTGATCGCTGCAAAATTCAATTTTATTAAAATAATTTTTTTTTTTCATTAGGAAATTCCATTTTATGCGTTTGTTTATATTCAGTGATTAATATTCAAAAATTGTTTAGTGACATGGTCTAGACGCCAAAATGCTATGTTGTGTTTTAGTTAGAATTTAAACTGAATGTAATGTCAACAATTGTCAGGGGAGTTTTTTTCAACGAATGTCAGTTTTCAATAATTTATATTGGTTTTATAAAAAAATCGAAAATAAGCTAACTGTAATGCTCTGTTTCGTGAGGACATTTACTGGCTTCCAGTTTAAATATTGCACAGTTTTCAACCAGATTCAATAGGGTTTGTACCTAAACGAAAATAGGAACTAGAATCTGCAGTTGAACCTGAACTAGAACCTGAGCAAGAACCGAACTAGAACCTGAACTAGGATATGAACTAGGATATGAACTAGGATATGAACTAGAATATGTAAGAGAATTATAACTAGAACCTGAACTAGAACCTGAACTAGAACCTGAACTAGAACCTGAACTAGAACCTGAACTAGAACCTGAACTAGAACCTGAACTAGAACCTGAACTAGAACATGAACTAGAACCTGAACTAGAACCTGAACTAGAACCTGAACTAGAACCTGAACTAGAACCTGAACTAGAACCTGAACTAGAACCTGAACTAGAACCTGAACTAGAACCTGAACTAGAACCTGAACTAGAACCTGAACTAGAACCTGAACTAGAACCTGAACTAGAACCTGAACTAGAACCTGAACTAGAACCTGAACTAGAACCTGAACTAGAACCTGAACTAGAACCTGAACTAGAACCTGAACTAGAACCTGAACTAGAACCTGAACTAGAACCTGAACTAGAACCTGAACTAGAACCTGAACTAGAACCTGAACTAGAACCTGAACTAGAACCTGAACTAGAACCTGAACTAGAACCTGAACTAGAACCTGAACTAGAACCTGAACTAGAACCTGAACTAGAACCTGAACTAGAACCTGAACTAGAACCTGAACTAGAACCTGAACTAGAACCTGAACTAGAACCTGAACTAGAACCTGAACTAGAACCTGAACTAGAACCTGAACTAGAGCCTGAACTAGAACCTGAACTAGAACCTGAACTAGAACCTGAACTAGAACCTGAACTAGAACCTGAACTAGAACCTGAACTAGAACCTGAACTAGAACCTGAACTAGAACCTGAACTAGAACCTGAACTAGAACCTGAACTAGAACTGAACTAGAACTGAACTAGCACTAGAACTAGAACTGAACTAGAACTGAACTAGAACTGAACTAGAACTGAACTAGAACTGAACTAGAACTGAACTAGAACTGAACTAGAACTGAACTAGAACTGAACTAGAACTGAACTAGAACTGAACTAGAACTGAACTAGAACTGAACTAGAACTGAACTAGAACTGAACTAGAACTGAACTAGAACTGAACTAGAACTGAACTAGAACTGAACTAGAACTGAACTAGAACTGAACTAGAACTGAACTAGAACTGAACTAGAACTGAACTAGAACTGAACTAGAACTGAACTAGAACTGAACTAGAACCTGAACTAGAACCTGAACTAGAACCTGAACTAGAACCTGAACTAGAACTGAACTAGAACTGAACTAGAACTGAACTAGAACTGAACTAGAACTGAACTAGAACTGAACAGAACAAGAATTGAGGCATAGAAAAATTATTTTAACGCATCTGATATTTTATTGTAGATATTTAAAAGAATAATAATCAGAACGAACTAGTTCAATTTCATTCCTAGTTGAGTGGTTGAGATTTGAATTGAGAGAATATATCCCAAACAAGTGCTTAAAATAACTAAATTTTCAAATTTTCTTTATGAGACATATTGTAATTAAATTTATGCATTATTTATAAACAAAACGACCTAAATCTTATTACTGCTTAGAAATAGAACCATGTACTGCACTCGGTCAAGGACAATTTACAACAAGCAATTAACCATTCCACAATCATACTGTCTTCATGTCACAACCATGTCAGCGCAAATCTCTTAAGCCTTAAACAAATTCAAATTATTTTATAATTAAATGACAATTTATTTTAAAACAACCGTTAACAGCAACAATAAAAATTAATAAAATGAAAACTGTCAATACAAAAAAAGTACTGCATAAATATACTACAAGCTAGTAGTCGGACAAGTATGTAATAATTTAATAAGGCGCTAATGTCCAATAAAAACAATTACACTGGCCCCATAGATATTGATGGCTGGCCATAAACAATAACAACAAACTGAACCATCTATTCCGAACTCACATTAACAACTACACGCAGCAAGAGCAAGAGCAACACCAACCAATACTATGACTATCACAAGCACAAGCACACGGATATCCGCGGACGTGTTTTAAATAGTAATGTGATTTTTGTGAATTTGAAAATTGTATATTTTACAATTTATACAAAAGATATGAGTACGAGTATTTAGAATAATTGTTGATTATTAACGTTTATTAACCCTTTTTTCTGTTTACGGTTTTCTTGTTTAAAATAGCTTTTAGAATTGATAAAACTATTGACAAACCATTGACACTAAAAAGTAATTAGTTTGAAAATTAAATATAAATAAATAAATGATAGAAGCATATTGGTAATAAATTGCAAACACCAAATTAAATTAAATAATAATTTAATTAAATATTTTCCGAAAATCTGAACAACCTTTTCACTGTAAAGGTTAAAGGTGATGTAGTTAGATATATTTTACGCATACTAAATGCGAAGGAGCAGTTTTCAGTTTTGAGTCGTCTAATACTTCGATATATATTTTCCCAAATATAAAACAACGAACTTTGGTTATGTGCATTTCCTCGGTCCAGAACGCGACATTCCTACTCCTTTGAAGTGCAAAATTTTAAGTTTATCAATTTTCCTCAATTTTTCGATTGCATTTTAGTAGCAAAAGACAGGCTTTGTAGTTTTGTTGTCTCCAATATATTAGCAATATATAGGAAAATCTTGAACGCTACAAAAAGAGAACTTTTTTTGTCAGCATCTAGAAAATTACAAAAATCTTGAAATTGGAACATAATTTTTGAAGCAATTTAATTAAATTATAGTATTATAATGTGACTTTCTATTGATAGTTTCCATGTATAAATATTAGCATTTGTTTTATTAGTTATATATAACGCGACATATTTTACCGTCACCTTTGTTATAAGGATTATATCAAGTTATTTTAACAAAAGCTTCGTATTAATTATTTATTGTCTGCAAATACTTCAATAATTTTAACTCAAAAACTTCTCTTTTTCTATATCTGTTCCTTCTAACGCTTTACTTTTTTCTGCTTTATATTTGTTTTTAGTGCTTGCTATTTGTTTTTGCCAATTTCGATAGACCTTTATGGCGACTGCTCAGATACATTATCACAAAATTCTTTACACTTTAGTAGATTTTTATACCCTATACCACCATAGTGGGGAGGTGCAGATGTTTGTAACGCCCAAAAATATTAGTCTAACACCCAACTAAAAGTTTACCGACTTAGAATCACTTTCTGAGTCGATTAAACGATGTCCGTCCGTCCGTCTGGTTGGCTGGCTGGCTGTCCATGTAAACCTTGTGCGCAGAGTACAGGTCGCAATTTTGAAGATATTTCGATGAAATTTGGTACATATTATTTTTTCGGCCCAAGGACCAAGCCTATTGAAAATGTCTGAAATCGGTCCATTATTTCATCTAGCTCCCATACAAATGTCCTTCCAAAATTGGACTTTATCTGTCATAAATGTTTAATTTATAAATGTATCTCCACAAAATGCGCTCCAAATAAGTTCTATATATACAATATTCATGTCACCAAATTTGGTTACGATCGGTCCATAATTAGTCATAGTTCCCATATAGACCCGCTTCCGAAAATCACTTTAACGTACATAAATCGCTTAAAAATATTGGTATACTCACAAAATTCAACACAGTAAACTTTCATAGAGACATAAATCACACGACCTAATTTCATGGTGATCGGTCCATAATTGGTTATAGCCCCCATATAAGGCTCACTTCTGAAAATCACTCAAAAATATAAATTATTGAAATTTTAAAAGAAAAATGTTTTTGCTCTTTTACTTAGTGTAGGGTATTATATGGTCGGGCTTGACCGACCATACTTTCTTACTTGTTTTAATTTCTAATGACGGATAACAGTTAGAAGAGGTCCACATTAACTTGGCCACCCTACATGTGCCTAACTTGGTACATCTATTCTCAGAATATGTAAGAAAGTGTCTGAAGATAATACTTATAATGGTCCCTAGTGGAATTGCTACTGAAACCGCATTAAATATATTCAAAGCAGATCCCATTCTGGCTAACTTGTCTGCCTGTTCATTGCATAGTAGTCTCTATGAGCAGGGACCCAAACTAAAGTAATGTCAGATAGACGACATAGCGACAGAGCATTCTTACATTACCTGACTAATAAATATGAAGTTGTTAGGGATTCAATGAGAGAAATGCCGTCTGACTGTCGACAAAAATACCAATACTGCCGCGAGTATTATGGTCATGTATTGTATTACAAGCTTCTATAATCTCTAAAATTTCAGTCTGAAAAATACTACATTCATCCGGAAGAAACAAGAACCAACACCATCAGTATATATCCTGATGTCATATTTATACACGAGATTACCCCTACACTACTCACTCCTGGAGTGAACTAAGACTTTGAAAACCCTATCAAAATCTGCATATGGAGTAATATAGTCCGAAATATGTTATACGATGGAAGGCAGTAGGCCCAGAATCTCCGCGTGGCCATATGTTCTCGATCTCCAACATCCAGATGCGTTATGCCTCGCTGCGCGTGTTCAGTACCTCTGAAGGACTAGTTCTTAGTGCGCCAGTTATGCCAATGCAAGCTGATCTCTGGGCTTTACACCATACAAGAGATCCATAAGTAAGAATTGGACATACTATAGCCGTATACATCCATTTAACTATGTAGTGACTAAGTCCCCATTTTTTACCAAACATCTTAGGTCACCGTTGCCCTCTTAACCCTGTGTTGAGCATTAATTATCCCTGATTGTTTAGAGTCCAGGATGATACCTAAATATTTCACATTATTTTAAAAGGGGATTACGCAGTTTATCAACCGCGGAAGCTTAAAGCCCGGAATCTTGGTTTTTGTCGTAAAAAGTACGAGTTCTATTTTGCTTGGATTTACCCCAAGACCACTTTCCGTGTTCAAATTGTTGAGAAACCCTATAGCAGTGAACATAATATCATTAATCACATCGTCCGCATAAGCGACAACTTTTATCCCTTTTTTTGTTTAGTTGAATGAGAATCGAGTTAATAACGATACGCCAAAATAGTGGAGAGATCCCTCCGTCCTAAAGTATGTCTCGTCCAACTTGCTTGGACTTAAGAGTATATCACTTCAAGAGTATATCACTTCAACATACAAATGAATTAGAGCATTGTTAGGCAAAAAGAGGCATTTAATTTGTGTGCTCTTTTGGATAAAGAATAAAATATCCACAACAACATCAAGAAACTGAATGAAATGTGTGTATTTTTACGCTCTATTACGCTCTTTTGTTCACATTCGGGTTGTTTGACGAAAATCATCGTAACCTGAACAATATGAACTCCTACCATGGAATTAGAGCTTGTTGAATTGCAAGAGTAGATACATTATTGAAAATACTCTCTGTATCCAGAAAGGCTGATATTGTGTATTGTTTACATTCGATCTCTCTATAACTCTTACGACTTCATGCGGAGCTGCCTATGTAGAGCGACCCTTAAAGCAAGCTTGCTGACTGCTTGGGAGCGGTGTTGTGCACTCTACTTGATGCCTTATAAGAGAGTTGATGAGTGTTTGCAACGTTTTAAGTTTAAAAGATGAAAGACTAATTGGACGAAAGTCCTTTGAATTCTCATGACTTCTTTTGCCAATGTTGGGAATAAAAACGATCATAACCCTCCTCCAATTAGCCGGAACATGGTTAAGAGAGAAACAAAACTGAAATATTCCGTGAAGCTAGGGGATGATATGTTTCTTTGCGCTTCGCAAGATCTTTATCAAAATACCACCAGGCCCAGGTTTCTTGAATGGGGAGAAACTATCAATCGCCCATGATATCCTATCATAGGAGATAATGTTACTGTCGATATTGGATAGAGTCCTTTCACTCACAATATCCGTGGCAAAATCCTTGCAGCCTGGCAAGTGAGTATTCAGTAGGATATCAAGCCACTCTGCTGAGGATTCGAACCAGGAGTCATACTTCATTTTAATATATATAGGATGGGATTGCCCCTTGGCTAGAATTCCATTAAGTCTTGCAGAGTCCTTCTATGAGTAAGAAACTTCTCCATGAGTTTCATTATGCGACTACTATAGCTTTCTAGTAAGTTTTTCTGTGGAAATACCCACATGTTTATAATATTTTTTTCGCAATTGATACGCAAAAACATTCCCCATGAACTTGTAAAATTCTAAACAAGTTTGCTAAAAATTTCGCCCATATCTCTCCAAAGTCAGCAAGGATACTATTGGAGCCTCCAACACCCAGTATATTTTTTTACTCGCATGTACATATATGCCATTCCATATAGGCTGTAGGGTTTTTATAATTATTTACGTCATCATTAAAAACACAGAAAACACTTTAAAGATATATTATAGAAATAAAATAATATTTAATTACAATTTAAATACGAGTGTATGCATATGAATATATAGAAAGAAACAACAAAAAAATGCATAATTATCTAGCTATTATGCACACACTCGTAGTCATATTTGTACTCCTATAAGTATCCAAGTAAGCCAGCAGGTAGTCAGTGTAAATGGATGGATGGCTGGATAAATGAATGGACGGTTGGTTGGCTTAAAACTGGCTACACAACAACTTAAAAACGTCATACACAAGGTTTTTTGTTAAAAAAAAACTAATTTTTTTATTATTTTATAATGCATTTCTTATTGTTTTTTCAATAATTATTCCTCTGCCTTTGTATTGTATTATTGCAAAATATATAACTATTTAATAGTAATAAAAATAAATGTTTGTCTATATTTTGTTATTGTTGTTGTTGTTTTAATGCTATTGACATTTCTATTAAACGTATTACTATCGACATCGTCATCTCCCTCATTATCATCTCTTAATCATTATTGAATAGCGATTGAGTTGTTATAATTGCAATTGCCTTCAATGTTCGGAGCTCTGGAACTTCAATACGTGCAATCGCTTGTTATTTTTATATTTATCCATTTAATAATAGATGATCATCATTGTGATCGTTATAAACTCATTGAAACTCATACAAATGTCATTCATTCATTCATTCATTCATTCATTCATTCATTCATTCGATCGCTATGGTTTGAAGATAGAGAGAGAAAAAAAGGGTCGTATTTGATTTTAACATGTTTATTATTATATAATTGTTATTAGAATTTATATTGCTGTTGTGTGGCTATGGCTGTAGTATAATTTTTCATTATTAATGTTTTTTGGCAGCTGTCATCAATAATTTTTCATTATTTATATTTATTGTGAATGGTTTCGTTCGTATTATATGTATGTCGCCAAACGTAAGACGTCGACAAATGTTGGTACGTTTTTTACAAGTTAAAAAAATACCTCCTTCCTCATTTCAAATGCAAATTAAAGTTGCCACTGGGGACTGAATATGAAAATTTTCTGAGGTCAAAACTGTTTCTACTGTAGAGGACAGAAATTTAAAATTACGAAATTAACAACCCAAGGAAACAATCTGTAAATAATTATTAGAAAATAGGCAACTTTGCTTAAAATTACCGTTCGTAGCTGCCCGAAGGCCTAATCGCACGATGTAGACCCTATCACCACCATTGTGTGACTTGCAAGGAACCCCTTGCCCAAGAGCTTTGGCTATCTAATCCCTGTCCCATTCGTAGCTAGCTAGTCAATTATCAAGCCCAGAACAATTATCAAAGCAGCAACATCCAGCCTGGTAAACCAGTCCAATATATGATCTCTGACTTCAAAAGCTCCCGTCCTACCAATAGACCTCGATCGAGAACCAAGACCAGCGATCAGTATATCACGAATGCCACCACTCCAATACGTTTCCTGAATACAGAGCCAACAGCTATCTACTACTTTAAAATTGTCTAAATTGTCTTGTTGTAAGATACAATTGGTCGCCCGAAATTAGTCAATATCCCAAATATCAGTCCTTTAACCAACGATCTTCTACCCGCTTTGAGTTTTAAACCACAGCCACTACATGTTCACCGAGGAGACCTCACAACAGCCAGTCAGGACAAGTACTGGGTCTACTAACTCCCGCAGTACTAGATAAGACTCTAGTCAGCTTCGAATACAAAAATTAGATTTTTACCAGGAATGAGTTGCATCCAGTTTCGCTCCATATTTTCCCTTGAGGCATAACATCAAGGTGTAAGTTTTCACCAAGATGTACCAACCATGCCCTACAGGGGTTAGAAAATAGGCAATAGATTGTTTCTACATTGAGAAACTGGCAGTAAGTGCTGGTTCACATACGTCAAGTTTACTGGCGCAAGTCTTGAGTTTGTAAATGAGAGAGGAGGAAATTGAAAAGATTTTCCTCTTTTTCTTCCTCTCTCTTCTATAAACTCAAGACGTGCTCAAGTAAAGTTGGCGAGTGTGAACCAGCACTAAGCCTACTTCATTTATCTATCAGCAAATGAAAATTATAATTTCAAAACATTTGCTCCAACAAATTTCTGTAGTATTCTAAAGATCGGACAAATAATTTAGAGGTTATGCATACATCCTACGAAATATTTCTATCAATAATAATTTAATACATAAATAAAATTAAAACCAACTAAGAAAGTATGGTTGGTCAAGCCCGACCATATAATACCCTGCACCAAGTAAATGAGTAAAAATATTTTTCTTTTAAAATATCAATAATTTATATTCGTGAGTGATTTTCGGAAGTGGGCCTTATATGGGAGCTATGACCAATTATGTACCGATCACCATAAAATTAGGTCGTGTGATTTATGTCTATATGAAAGTTAGCCATGTTGAATTTTGTGTGTATACCAACATTTTTAAGTGATTTAAGCACGTTAAAGTGATTTTCGGAAGCGGGTCTATATGGGAGCTATGACTAATTATGGACCGATCGTAATAAAATTTGGTGACAAGAATTTTGTATATATAAAACTTATTAGGAGCGAATTTTGTGTAGATACATGTATAAATTAAACATTTATGACCGATAAAGTTCAATTTCGAGAGGACATTTGTATGGGGGCTAGGTGAAATAATGGACCGATTTCAGCCAGTTTCAATAGGCTTCGTCCTTGGGCCGAAAAAATTATATGTACCAAATTTTATCGAAATATCTTCAAAATTCCGACAGCCAGCCGACCAGACGGACGGACGGACCGACATCGCTTAATCGACTCAGAAAGTGATTCTAAGTCGATCGGTATACTTTAAGGTGGGTCTTAGACTAATATTTTTGGGCGTTACAAACATCTGCACAAACGCATAATACCCTCCCCACTATGGTGGTGTAGGGTATAATGACCAAACAATACTCCATTAGAGGTAAATCTTTCATTTGATTGTGTTTATTTGTTTAAATGTAGCGTTCTTGAACTAAAAACCTCGTTTCTCGTATTTTGAAAATTTCAATTCAAATCTCAATATAGTGGATTTAACACTAAACATTTTATCTTGATTTTAAAATTGTGTCACGTTCGCCATCTTAAAAACAAGTAAGAGAGCTACAGGTGGCGCAAAAGTAAACGTCCAATGTTTTTTGGCTGTAATTAAAAAAAAAATGAAAAACTTTGATTCTTGTGGATTATTTTTATTTGGTCTTTTAATTTTTTTACATCAAGTCGAGAATATTATGTCATGTAAATGGCCGCCGCCACAGTTGATTGTCATTTGAGCCCTTTTTATGGCATTTTCCATCACTTTGGCCAAAACTTCCGGCGATAGGTCCTCACATTCTTGATGGATATTGTCTTTAAGAGCTGCAAGAGTCTGAGGCTTGTTGACATAAATCCGCGACTTCAAAAAGCCCCACAAAAATAAGTCTGGAGCGGTCAAATCAGGCGATCTTGCTGGCCAGTGCAAATCGCCAAAACGAGAGATTAGGCGTCCGGGAAATGCATCATTCAGCATATCGGTTGTGGCACGTGCAGTGTGTGCCGTTGCACCGTCCTGTTGGAACTACATGTTTTCCAATCCCAATTCATCAAGTTGCGGCAAAAAGAACTCGTTGATCATTGCTCTGTAGCGCTCACCATTCACAGTAACCGTTTGGACCGCGACGTCTTCGAAGAAAAAAGGTCCGATGACTCCTCCAGCGAAAACAGCACACCATAAAGTGACTTTGGGTTACACGCGGATTTTCAGTGCCCCAGAAGCGTAAATTTTGCTTATTTACGTACCCGCTAAGATGGAAATGGGCCTCATCACTCATGATTATTTTTGATGAAAAATCATCGTCCTCTTGGTGGTGATCAATTGGTCAGCAATATTCCGCGTTCTGGAGCAGTGTAGCGTAACATTGTTTATTAACGTGTATTTCGCATGTGTTTACTACACAAATGTCAAAACAGAACTGACATTAGGGGCCAATCGCAAAATTTATAGCGTTTTCTGATAGGAGGATTACTTTTGCGCCACCTTGTATATTCGGCTGTGCCGAATCTTGTATACCCTTCACCAAATTATACTTAAAAATATATTTTTTAAATATTTTTAATTAACAAAATTACATTTTTTTTTAATTTTTTTTAAATTTTTTTTTTAATTTTTTTTTTTAAATTTTAGTTTTTAAAAAAAAATTTTTTTGGAAAAAGAATTTTTGACAAACACAAAAAATTCGGGTTAAAAAATATTTTTCCCGATTTTGACCCATTGTAGGTCCAACTTACTATAGCCTAATATACATCGTTAATGACATATTAATCCAGATATAGATTAAAAATAAGCCAAAAATCGGGGTTGTCCCGGTTTTTTCTTTACATCTCAGCCATTTGTGGGCCTATTTTGTCGATTTTAAATAGCAACCGATCCCGAGATATTGATGTATCAATCATGTTTATAGTTTTTTTGGGGGGCTACGGAAAGTTGATTTCAAAATACAGACGGACATGGATATATCGACTTCGCTATCTATAACGATCCAGAATATATATACTTTGTGGGGTCGCAAATGAAAGATGTAGAAATTATAAACGGTGAAGGGTATAGCAAAAGCTTTTATTATTTCCACATGCATTTTTAGATGAAGGGTTGCTGCTACCTTGTTCCGGAGTTTGGGGAAAATTAAATGAGATCCTTTTAAGTATAAAGAGTATTTATATAAAGCAGCTGAGAAGTGCAATCGAAATTTGCAAAAAGAAATAGCAAACAGCTGAAAGAAAATAAGTCATGAGAAGTTTGATCCGAAGAATGTCACGTTCTGGGCCCTTGCAAAGGTCCATATATATTGGAATAATACCTATAAGGAGTTATTTCTTAAAACAAATCCAATAAAATTGTTAGGTCCATTCTTTTCTGACAATAAAATTCTATTTTATGCAGACTTTTTTCCTTAAAATCTTGTAATTTTAAGTTTTTTGTTAGTTTTCTTTAAGGAATTTTAAAATTATATAACTAACCTTAAAATACAAAATGACTCATGCCAAAAAAGTAATGATTTGATCTCATCTTTTTTCAACTTCCACAGACTACATTTTGTATTTAAATCAATTTAAGTGTCTCCAGCAACAAACTATATAAAAAAAAATCCACAGATTTAATTGTTGATGATGCCAGCCAAACTAATGAATTTATGTTTGTTTGTAGTTAAGTTTTTTATTTATTTATTGTACTATATTTATTCATTTTTTTTTATTAATTTATTATTATTTTTATAGCAGCTAAGATTTGTTGGTCACCTTAACTTTGAATTTAAATTGATTTTAATTGAATTGATTTATTTTTGAACAAAAACTAATTCAAATATTTATTTGATTTTAATGATTTGTTTGGGTTCATCGTAAAAAACGTTTTGAATAATTGGCGAATTTCAAAAAAAGCCACTAAAGAATTTATAAGGTTCAGGGTATTTAGTCATAATTTTTTTTTAAGAATTCTTTATAGGAATGACTGTTATTTTTTTGTGGTGCCCATTTATTAATTTAAGTTAAATACAATTTATGACTGTGGCATATTTACGACAGAAGACGTCGTTGCTTAAACAAATAAAGTGAACATTGAAAATTATGAAAAGAAAATATTTAAAATACAAATAAAAATAAAAGAAGATTTTTGTGTCTTGCATCCCATAAGAGGAATGGAAAATATTGCACATATATGAATACGTATTTATATTCAAAAAATTTTATGGTTTGTAAGGAATAGAGATGAGAAAGTGAGTGTTTGGATTTACGTTTACTAAACTTCGTCATTTAGGGTAACCAATGACAATATATTGGCAACGTGACTAGTTATTTTAACATTTGCGTGTTCTAGGTGGAAGTAAATTGACCCTATATTTATTACAAAGTTAACGCATGACATTCACTTACTGATTCACATAATCAGTTACTTTACTATCTATCCAACTGTTATTTGAACAGCTCCATAACTAGTTACTTTACTGTATAAGTGTCCTAGTCGGTAGCTACTTGAGTCCAAATAGTCAATCTAAAAGACATCTCCTAGTACTCAACCCAACCTAATACCACCTACAAAGAGTCTAACAGTTTGTTCTTAATTCTCAGGGAATTAGCGTATTAGTTACAAAAAGACAGTCCAATGACACCGGTTTCATTTAAGAGAGAGATCTATGCTATAGATACAGCCACGAGATGAATCCGGGAAAAGAATCTCGACAATACATATCTACTTGCGCAACCAGCGTTTCGTCCCTGGACGTAACTCTTGCGCAAAGAGATATTCCCACTCCCTTTGTGATCGTATCGAATTTGATAGATGAATGAGACGCAACTCAGGTGATCAAATATCATCACTTGCAGAATATCCAGAATGCTCTGAACCACTCTGACAAAGGATAGGAACAGGACTCTTTTGTCTCATGGTAGGAATTCGATTAGGCTTCTTACGGGTATAATTACTGGGCATTGTAAGATTGGACCCATGTCGGAGCTTATGGGTTTTCCACATCAAAGCTATTGTAGAAGTTGTTTAGATGAAGAGGAGGAAGAATCAGTACAAAACCTTCTATGAGACTGCCCGGTCTTACAAGAGCTTAGGCTACTACATCTTGGTAGAGCTCTTTTTCATAATCTGGACATTCTGAGAGATGTGTCACTTAGCAGTACCGGTTGGTTCTCACGGGACCCACAACAATCACATAGCCCTCGAAATTTGAGATTGAAACTATTCTCCTTTCATGTATGATTCTCAGAATAAGAGGAAAAGTTGCAAGCAACCAAAGTAATCTAACCTAGCATTTATTTTGAAACTTACTCAAAGCATTGGCCATTGTTAGCTATAAGCTTATCCCATCTTTCTGGCATCATATGAATTCCGAGTCAAAAGAACTGCTCATCTTTTGAGGGAAAGAACGAATCAAGCCAATATTGGATACTCTGTTCCAAAGTGAAGCATATCCCAGAGATAGCTTTCTGTATCGTCCTTATCCCTTTTTTCTGGCAACATATAGATTCCGGCCAAAAGAACTGCTCATCTTTTGAGGCCAAGCACAAAGCATGCCGAGATCGCATACTCCGTTCCAAAGTGTAGCATATCCCAGAGAGTGCGTTCTGTATTGATCGAAACAAATAGTAGACGGACGAGGCATGGCCTGGACTATAAAGTGGGAGATGCAGAGAGTTCCCAACCACTGCGAACTGCTCATCTTTAGAGGCCAAGAACGAATCAAGCTAATATCGGATACTCTGTTCCAAAGTGAAGCGTATCCCAGAGACAGCATTCTGCATCGATCGAAACAAACAGTAGGTAGACGGAACAAGGTCTGGACTATAAAGCGGGCGCGGCAAAACTTCCCAACCACTTCATTCTAAACACTTTTTAAAAGGTATTGCAATATTTGGCCGAGCGTTGTCATGATGGAATATTACGGTTTCATGTATGGCCACATATTCTGTGCGTTTTTCGGTCAATGCTAGCTTCAAATGAGTCAAAAGCGTTCGGTACAGGTTTCCTGTGAAGGTCTGGTCATATTTCAGCAGCTCATAATAGATAGGACCCTTTTGTTTCCACCAAATACAGAGCATTACCATGGATATTTGACGTTGGTGACTTTACGCACGATCTCTGACGCTTCGGGTTATCGTAATGGATCCAGTTTTCATCGCAAGTAATGATTCGGTGCAAAGATTATTTTCTTTTATATTTTCGGACATTCAGAATGGTCTTTCCAGGTCTCTCGGCTTCAATTCGTATGGTACCCAATTTCCCTGCTCTTGGATGTATTCTGCTGCTCGCAAACGTTTTGAAATTGCTGTTGGAGTAGCTCCCAATGATTTAGAAAGCTGTTATTGAGTTTTACAAGAATCTTCATGGAGTAATGTCTCCAATTCTTGGTCGTCAAACTTTTTTCGCTGGCCTGGGCTCTTACGTATAAAAATCACCATTTCTGAAACCGAAGGAACACATTCACAATAAGGTTTGGTGAGTAATCGGAGTGCTTCACACCGAAACCATTATTGATTGTAAGTGAATCGCTCGTGATTCCAATTTATCACTTCACGTGTTCATTTCTGGCATGAATGCACACATGTGAAGACATACAATTCCTCTGTATTTGTAAATTAATCACTAAAATTTTATCTTTAAATATGCAGCAACTCCCCCGCTCTCTCTGCCATGATCCTTAATCACCCCGGCAATTTCAATTCAAATTCAGAACCAATCTGTTGGTTGGTTGGAGTCTTTCTTTATTGTTCTTCCCTAAACATGTGTCAGGTTTTTTAAACTGACTGTTCCTCTCTAGCCATACACATATGCATTTTATGGAATAATTTTATTTTTTATTTTATTAGCTACTTCTATGTTCATTTGTTTTCATATGGATGGCACTTCTTTGTTTGGAAATTATATTTTTTTTTAATTTTATTTTATAAATTTGCTGTTGCTGCTGCTGCTTGCTTATTAAATTGGGTGGAGAAGTTATGACTTTTGTATATACGCACTTCAAATAAGTCAAGTGCGTTTTGAATTGCTTCTTCCGGTAAACTATTTGATTTCTTGATTTTGTTTTTTTATTTTTTTGTTTTAATAAGGCTGTTGTTAATCGAGTAATTTAATATACTCAAATTGTTTTTGGCTTTTCATATACATATCCATTTAGTTACTTAGCTACGTTGTAAGTAGGTGATGTCTTTTCATTAATTCAATAATTATTTGAAATTTAAACTGCTTATTTTTATGGTTTTATGTTTGGCTTGTGGAATATTTTATTATTTCTTGACATATATACGTTATACCATTTGTTTTAAATTGAGAAATTTAAATTTGGGTTTATTAAGTGTTAAAATTGGCTCAACCAAATATGTTTTTAAATTTATAACCATATTGCTAAATGTTTATTGTTTTTATAAGTTCATATAAGGGTGACAAGGAAAGTTTTTGTGCTTGGCAAAAAAGGCATTCAGTGTAGAGAAATATATTGTTACGTTTTTACCTTTTAAAACGGGTGGTTTATTTTCTTTAAATAAACCGTATTCTTTTAATTACAAATAAATGCGAATAGTAGTTTAAAAATTGTAACAACTCTTTAATTATTTAAATTAACACTAGAATTTAAATAGCAGCTCTCTTTTAATACACACACTTCAAAAACACACTTAATAATTTACAAGATTATACTGGTAATACAGTTGAAGTTAACTTATTTTGTTATCTTTTCTGGCATAAATTTTTTTTATTCTGCCTTTACCCTTCTTTGTGTTCTTTTCTGAAAAAAAATGTAGTTTTGTCGTATTCTTTTCTAATAATGTTACCCTAAAACCCTGAATATATGCTACATGTTTCACCATCAATTTTATCAAAGGGTTAGTTTTATAATATTTCGAAGCTACATAAAAGAAAATTGTAGAAAGGGTATGGGTAACATTTAATAAATGGTACAAAATATAAAGGCAACATTTTGTGCCAAAAGAAAACACCATTAAAAAGTGCCTGCGATATAATGACTGACTCACAACATCCTGTTACAATTTATATACACAGCGACATCTTCTAGAAGTCTCATGAATAATCTAACGGGAAAAGTAAAATGTTCTATTTCCACAATGATCACCTAAAGTCCGTGACTTTTTAAATTTTCCACCTCTTAACTCCTGCCAACATTTGAAAAACTTCACATCACTACTACATCACTTGGTTTGTGTTTGACAGCCATTGATAGCAGACTACCACGTGATTTGAGGAGAAAATTGAAAAGAGTGAATTTCGTATGCTCATTAAGCATTATATTTTGCGAAAAAAACATCTCTCTTACCAAGGCTAAGCTTGATAAATACTATGGGAGCTTCTGCACCATCAATTTCAATGGTAAAAAAAGAGTTTTACTGAATTTCGTTGTGGCCATACAAGCACGGAAGATGCCGAACGTTCTGTAAGCCCAGTTGTGGTCTCTACATCCGAAACAATTTAACAAATTCACGATATGATGTTTTCCGATCGGATATTGAAAGTGCAAGAGATTGTGGTAGCCATAATCATCTCACATAGCTTAGTAGTTTTGACTTCAACGCTGAAATCATCTCACAAACAAATACTTAACAAGTAAGAAAGTATGGTCGGTCAAGCCCGACCATATAATACCCTACGCTAAGTAAAAGAGCAAAAACATTTTTCTTTTAAAATTTCAATAATTTATATTTTTGAGTTATTTTCGGAAGTGGGCTTTATATGGGGGCTATGTCCAATTATGGAGCGATCACCATGAAATTGGGTCGTGTGATTTATGTCTATATTAAAGTTAACTATGTTGAATTTTGTGTGTATACCAACATTTTTAAGCGATTTATGCACTTTAAAGTGATTTTCGGAAGCGGGTCTATATGGGAGCTATGACTAATTATGGACCGATCGTAACAAAATTTGGTGACATGAATTTTGTGTATATAAAACTTATTTGGAGCGGAATATGTGGAGATACATATATAAATTAAACATTTATGACCGATAAAGTCCAATTTCGGGAGGACATTTGTATGGGGGCTAGGTGAAATAATGGACCGATTTCAGCCAGTTTCAATAGGCTTGGTCTTTGAGCCGAAAAAATAATATGTACCAAATTTCATCGAAATATCTTCAAAATTGCGACCTGTACTCTGCGCACAAGGTTTACATGGACAGCCAGCCAGCCAGCCGACCAGACGGACGGACGGACATCGTTTAATCGACTCAGAAAGTGATTCTAAGTCGATCGGTATACTTTAAGGTTGGTTTTAGACTAATATATTTGGGCGTTACAAACATCTGCACAAACGCATTATACCCTCCCCACTATGGTGGTGTAGGGTATAAAAATGCGGAATTTACAATAGATGGCGTATCTTTTGAACGCGGTTTTTGTTTTTAATAAATTTGTTTTTGCTTTGAAAATTTCGAATTTTGTGCGTCATATGGGGGAAGTCTGCTTTACTTCTTTAATTTTTTAAATAAAGTACCGCTCAAGCTCACCGATTGGTCACCAAAGCTTATAGTGAATAAGTTCAATCAGTTTCAACGTGCGAGAGATAGTTTATTCGGTTCAGAAGTGGTTATTTTGACACGGAAGGCAAAAGATCGCCCAGGCCACCCAAACAAAATTAAAGACCAAATATTAGAGTCATTACTCCATGAATATAGTTGTAAATTTCAACAAGAGCTTGCAAAATAATGGGGAGTTACTCAAGGAGAAATTTCAAAAGGTTTGCAAGTAGCAGCATTCATCCAAAAGCAGAGAAATTGGGTACCATACGACTCTATATCAAATCCACTAAGGTGGCAATAAGGTAATTCTCTCTAGTGTACTGGGAGCAAAAGGTTCATATCTATTATGAGCTGCTGAACTCTGACCATAACAAGGAACCTGTACAGAACGCAACAAATTAGTTCGAAGCGAGCATTGGCCGAAAAATGCCCAGAATATGCGGCTAGACGTGAAACCGTAATATTCCGACCACATGTTGCAATACCTGTTAAAAAGTATTTAGAATGAAATGGTTAGGAAGTTTTGCCTCACCCGCTTTATAGTTCAGACCATGCCCCATCCATCTACTTCACTCTACTCTTCACTTTGGAGTAGAGTATCCAATATTGGCTTTATTCGTTCTTGGCCCCAAAATATGAGTAGTCCTTTTGGCTCGGAATCCCTATATTTTCAGAAAGATGGGAAAAGGTCATAACTAACGAGGCCAATACTATGAATAGCAAAAAAATTTTAAAAATCCGGAATTTTTAAGTCATACACCCAATATTTTGACCCAAAGTGTGCATTCTCCTAAAGTTAACCGATTTTATTGAAATTTCCAACATTTGATTTGTTAGACGACGGCGAACAATTTTAGACATCGGTAGCATCGAGAATGCAAAATAAGGCCCACCCTAATGTATATTCCTCACTTAAGTTATTTGATAACTATATTACAATACCATGGCTATTTTTCTTACTTATTAAACCAAAATAAAAACCAATCAAACACCAACCCAAAATTGTTAATTTAAATAATATGTCTGCACACAAAAGCTCCCTCAAAGCAAATGCATTAAAAGCAGACAAAAATGTTAGTAATTTTCCCAAAAAACAAAAAATCCCCCAATAAAATATAAAAATTATTACAAAATGAGCACCTACAATTATGGAACACCAAAAAGACCAAAATCACAAACATGTAAGTAAAACAAGACGCACACAGCAATTGACCCCCAAAAAATAATGCATGCATTTATAAAATGATGTTGTTATCAACAACATAAGCAGCCACAATTTCGTCAGCAACTGCATCTGCAATTGAGTCAAAATGCCTGGCAGTTTTCAAATAAATGAGGATTGTAATCGCATAAAAGAACCCAAACTCATGATCAACTATAAATCATAATGATACAAGTAGTTTAGTGAACGAACGATCGTTCGATCGATGAATGGATGGATCGATGGTTGGTTGGATGAATGGATGCCTCATATGTGTTGTTGCTGCAACTATTTGTGAGAAAAGGTATAATAAAACACCATAACCATTAAATCAATTGCTTATACTCTATATGATTATATTAAATTTGTTTCTTTTTTTTGCGATCAAATGGCTTAAGGTTACAATAATTGCAATTAAATGTTAAAAATCCAAAAAAAATCGTGTTTTTCAAATGTTTTTGTTTTTGGTGATCTCAAAATTATGGTGTGAAATATCAGTTTATATTAATTTTAAGTAATTTTCTTAAGATTTAAGCCTTGCAGGGTTAATTTTGTAATATTAATTGAGAATTTTGTCTTCATTTTAAAATAAAATGTTCTTTTAAATGTCATGACAACTCAAAACTGGAAAAGATGAATGACTGCTCAATACTGACAAACATGTATCCAAGTCCATCATACAACAACATAAGGTACACCCAGTAGAAAATGCAATTCTTGTAACGTCAAACAAAAGAAAATATAAAAAAATATGAAAAAAATCAAAATCAAAGTTTGACGTTATAGGGCTAAATATTGAAAACTCTCCCTAGTGATTCTACCTTCTACAATTATTGTATCATGTCCAAGTCTAAAAATCGTTTTATAACATTTTTAACAAAAACAAAAGTCATACAAATTTCTTCAAATGTTTAGCTTTTATTTTGAAACATTTGTACAATATACATTTATTCCAAGTATTGGCCATTGCTAGCTATGATATTTTCCCCATCTTTCTGACAACATAGGGATTCCGAGCCAAAAGAACTGCTCTTCTTTTGAGGCCAAGAACGATTCAAGCTAATTTCGGATACTCTGCTCCAAAGTGTAGCATATCCCAGAGAGAACATTCTGCATCGATCAAGACATATATTAGTCAGACGGGCTACGGTCTGGACTATAGAACGGTTGAGGCAAAACTTCCCAACCGCTGCATTCTAAATACAATCGTTGTAAGGTTTCATGTATGGCCGCATATTTTGGGAGTTTTTTGGCCAGTGCTCGCTTCAAACGAATCAGTTGTGTTCGGTGATGGTCTGGCCAAATTTCGGCAGCTCATAATAGATAGGACCCTTTTGCTCACACAAAATACAGATAATTACTTTAGCTTGGATATTTGGCTTTGGTGTCGATTTGGCCGGTTGGCCGGTCTTCACATACGATCTCTTACGCTTCGGGTTATAGATCCATTTTTCATAGGAAGTAATGATTGGGTGCAAATATTTGTTTCTTTTCTAGCGTTCCAGCATCATTTCGGACATGTAAAATCGTCTTTCAAGGTATCTCGGCTTCAATTCATTCCCAATTTTCCAGCTTTTGGATGAATTACCTGTTTTGAAATTGCTGCTTGATTAGCTCCCAATGATTTTGCAAGCTCTTGTTGAGTTTTACAACAATCTTCATGGAGTAGTGCCTCCAATTTGTGAACTTCAAAGTTTTTTGGCTGGCCTGGGTGATCTTTGTCTTCAAAATAACCACTTCTAAAGCGAACAAACCATCTATCGCAGGTTGAAACCGATGGAACTCATTCACCATAAGCTTTGGTGAGCAATCGGTGTGCTTCAGCGACAGTATTTCTTTTCAAATTAAAGAAGTAAAGAGAAACTTCCCGCATATGACGCTTTGTTGGTACAAAATTCGACATTTTCGTTAATGTTAACTAACTAATTGTTAAATAACTAATTGGGAATTTTTTTTCTCCATTACCCCACTTGGGGACATTTGGCTTCCACAAAGCATCTCCATCTTATACGAATTGTTGAAGTTGTTTTTCGCATATTTCCCATGTAGATTGCACTGTCCTAATTATTGAAGTATCGTGAGTCTCCATTTACGATTTTGCCTTTAGATCCATTGTTATTGTTTGTATCAGTTTAAACGGTTGCTGTTCCAGCAAAGTAGATGAATGGTCTGCTGTAGCGGGTCCTCGGATACATGTATGATGTTGCCATAAGGATTCAATCGATTGTTATTAATTGCCTTGTGTCAGTTTCGTTAATCGGTTGTTGTTCCAGCTAAGTAGATGATTGGTCTGCTGTAGCTGGTCTAGGGTAATGGTGTTGCCATCTGTCGTTGCCTAGAAACAACGCCCTCTGTGTATTTGGTGTAGTGGTGTGGAATCTTGCTGATCTTTGATTCCTACCTTTTTTCTCCCAGGGGGTGGCGGGCTGCCTGACCTTTTTCCATGATGTTATGTTATCCTCTTTTCCAGGGGGGGGTAGTCAGGGGGCTTCGTGGATGGATTGTTTAGAGGGAGGTAAATTTTTTAAAAACTCAAAAACCATGATTTTAATTTTTCGTCCTCTGCAAGGGATCGAACCTGGGTTGCTTGGTTTTGTATGTAAGCACTTTAACCACTACACCATGCCGCAACAACTAATTGGGAATAAATTACAATAAATCCTGCATTTTGAAGTCATACACCCACTAGGTATTTGTTTGTGAGATGATTTCATCGTTGCAGTCAAATCTATTTCCGCCGAGCCAGTTCTTTAGGTTTGGAAACAAACAATAGTCACTCGGGGCTAAATCCAGAGAATATGGCGGATGAGCTTTACCCTTTTGAAGGTAGTCAATGTGGATTATACTGCGAGCATCCCAAAAAACGGTCGCCGTGACTTTATTGGACAAACAGACCTTGACCTTCTTTGGCGTCTATTCACCACGAGAAATCCAATTTTTTGACAGCTTCTTGTTCTCTGGTGTGTTGTGATGAATCCACATTTCCTTCACGGTTACAAAACGGTGCAAAAACTCGTCCATATTGCGGTTGAACAATGCCAAACACTCCTAAGTAGTTGTTACAGGATTGCGTTTGTTGTCGATTAAAAATTGAAGACACTGAGTCATGTGGGATGCCTTAGTGTCGCCGATCGGCCAACTCCATATCGTGACAGAACTTTTTTCTTGGCTAAATTTGATCTCCTTCTTTAAAATCCTCATTAAATTGACCCAATAAGATGAAATAATATTCGCCATTGATTGTTTTAGCCTTTTGAAGGTGAACGATCGCCTTGACTTTATTGGCTGACAAACACATATTGGCCGCCTTCTTTTGGTCCAATTCACCTGCTGTTTGGTCTCTGGTGTGTTGTGGTGGAGTCACGTTCGTCCACGGTTACAAAACAGCACATATAACGGTTAAACAACGCCAAACACTCCTGCGAAGTTGTCACACGATTGCGTTTGTGGTCGATTGTGAGCAAACTTGGCACCCATTTTGCGAAAAGCTTTCTCATACCCAGTTGATCATTCAAAATTGAGACCACTGACCCATGCCTTCTCTCGCACTTTCAATCTCCGATCGGCCAACTCCATATGGTGAATATTTTAAATTGTTTCGAGAGTAGAGACCATAGAGAATAGACATAGAGCGGAAACTCTCCTGTCAAAGACCTATCTCAGTTGTCAAAAACCTAAGTGTGAGAATGTATTAGTAGAAAAAACTATGTGAAAACAAAAACAACACTCGTACGAGTGATTCTTTTGAGTAATTTTTTTGTCTGAGTTTTTTTCTAGTTTCCGCTCTATGTTTCTCTATGGTAGAGACCTCAACTGGGCGTTCGAAACGTTCGGCATCTTCCGTGCTTGTACGACCATTCAGTAAAACTCTTTTTTTACCATTGAAATTGATGGTGCATACATAAGCTCCCATAGTATTTATCAAGCTTAGCCTTGGTTTGAGTGATGATTTTATTCCGTCAAAACTAAATGACGCAGCTTGTTAAAACATTGACAGGAGTCAACTGACAGATGCCTGTTGAGAGAAGCAGAGTTGTTCTTTCAATTAAGAGGCGGGAAATTTAAAAAGCCATGGACTTATTGAACCGCCCTTGTATTAAAAATTCAGACTTTAAGAACACATTAAATTCTACTTAACCCAATTTGAAATTCATATAATCAATAAATTCCATAATTTTGCTTCTTTTACAAAATTCTTAACATGTTTATATTTTGCCATATTTCAGTCAAAATAATTTGACATTGAAATGAACAGCTTTTTTTTATTGCCCACAATATTTTACAGCTTTGTTCATATTTTGTATCTGTAATAAACTAACAAAAAAAAAGAAACGTAAAATGTGCAAGCAACAACGTTGTCATAATTTACAAATCATATTATGCAGAGACAATTTTTTGTTAGTATTTTTTTTGTATAATCATTTTCATAAACCAGCATCTTTTAAAGTTTTTCTGTATCTTTTTTTTAACAAAAAAAATATCCAATTTCATGATGTTAAAAATAAGCTACACAAAAAGTAGTTGTTCTAAAAACAAACTATAAATTAAGATGAAAAAAATAAAGCTCAACAGCTTAATTGTTTCTAAACTACACGTGACTCATGAAATGGGTGGCTTGAAGTGTTCAAAGAATTTATTTTATATAATAAAATCGCTCAAATTTCATGTAGATGTTACATGAATGGGAATTTTTTGTCAGAGAAATTGATTTAAAATAAATATATTCAATGTACAGCATTAGAACAGAGAAAAAATATAGTTGTACATGTTTTTAACATGCATTTTAACAATATTATGGTCCGCGTAATTATGTATATATATGTAGATTGTGGTAATCATAATGAGTTACCATTCACATGGCTGTAGCAATCATATATATGCGAAAAGAGATTTGACTCCAACAATCATATAGTCTCACAAACAAATACCTATTTTGATGACCTCGACAAATCAAAGTGGAGAAAAGTTTGACAAAGTGTATAGAGTTTAAAGGAGACCTGAGTTTCATTCAAAAAGTCACAGACTTCTTCAAACGACCTCAAACGACAGCTTCTATGCAATGTAGACAGTAGGTAGTAATCATTGTATAGTAAGTTATTGAGTTGAATTATCAGTTATTACCACGTTTTTGCCGAGTTTATTTCAACTTACAACAGTTTTGTAAAAGCAAACAAAGTCAAAGTCGAACTAATAAACTACTCATAACTAAAGCCTTAAATACATCTAAATTTGATACGCAAGGCACCCAATTTAATCATATTCAAAGAAATTTTCTTTTCCTCTTTTACAACACAAATACTAACATTTAAATCTAACTAAATCTTATATATCTTTAAAAAAAAATTACAACTTATAAAAGCAGCACACACAAGATTTTTAGGGCGTTAATAATCTCTGCAAAGAATTCAGAAATTTTAGTTTCTTTTCAGCTCTACTCTACACACATGAACTTGTAACTTGTGTTTAAAATATTTTTCTCTTGTCATATTTCTATATCTTTTATAGTTGTGAATACGTTTGTTTAAATTTTTTGCTGAAAATTAATACTTTGCACTCGTTGCAGGTTTGTGTGTTTATGTGCCACACAGTTTAATTCTATTTACCTAAATTTATATTACAGCCAACAAACCAAAACAATCAAAGCACCCAGTCTCTGGCTGACAGTCATCCAACCAAGCTAACAAACAACCAGGCAGCCAGCCAACCAACCACCAGCTACAACTTCCAACACTATTATCATCATCAGCATCATCATAGTCGTTGGTGTAGCAGTAAGCAGTGGTTTGAAAGAGTGAAATCAGGGTGAAATTTTATTAATTAAAGAATTATAGAAATCGATTCTTGGAATATTCGCGAAAATATTAAAAACTGATTATAGTTGCTTTAAGCAGACTTTCGTAAAAATGTTATTAAATAGACTTTAGTCTTAAATTAGACTAACACAAAATTGGGTTTTTCATGATTTTAAATATGCCACATAATGATTTATTATGTGGACTTAAGATTCTACCGCCTTGATTAATGAAAAACAATATATTTAAAAACATCAACATCCATTTTTAGAACTACTGAAACCGACTAGAATTCCTAGAAGAGTAAAATTGTCATCTCACTCTCCCTAAATAGAGAAGAATCTATTCAGTAGTGCCAAACACCCATTTTTGGCACTACTGAAACCGACTAGATTTTCCTATTGTGTGATCGATTGACAATTTATCACACACATCTGCACTTACGACAGGATCTAGCCAATAACTTGATACAATATCGCAAATAAGAGGATCGGCGTTACGAGCACTCTGTGTTTAAACGAGTGTGAATACTAAAAAATGGAACTTGAAGATACAAGATCCTAATTTACCATTGACTCCTTTAAATAGAACAAAATTTGTATTATCCAAGAATCTAAACATTCATTCGAGAGTTTATAAATATTCGTGAGAGGATTTGGGGTATTACACTAAGGAATATCTGCCTGCAAAAAGATCGATGTATATATTTTTAACATCTAATCAGGGTTACTTTTTATATGAAAGTCATTGAAATGGAATACTTGCCTGAAATCTTGATAGGAACTAACGGTTTTCGGCACTGATGATCTCAGTTTCGATACGCTCCTTTCTACAGTGATCAAATTTTATTCAAGCGCTGCTGTGAAACTTTATATTACAGGCACTTAGAGCCAGTATAAGAACTCTTGATGAACTTCCAGACAACATTGACTGGGACCTTTATATGAAGAGAATCGAGATGGGAACAATTTTACTAAAGTCGCTCATGGCTTAGGGTCAAAGTATTCTTTCTCAGCGCTGCTGTAAAACTCAATATTACAGGCACTTAGAGCCAGTAGAATTTTGGATATAAGAACTCTTGATGAACTTCCAGATAACATTGACTGGGATCTTTATATGTCGATAACGACAGGGCCATCTTGAAGGTAACCTAAACGAGTAAAACTCGAAATTAGAAGAGAATCGAGGTGGGAACAATTTTGCTAATGTGATTGTACCATCAAGAAGAAATATTCTAACTAAGTGAGTCCTTTTGAGACCAAAAGGAAACTACAAACTGGCTGAGGTTTTATCGAGTAAATAAGGAGGATAAGTCGCGTTCATGTGTCGATAAGGCTGGACTATCTTATAAGGAACAATCTCTGAGTTTTTTTTAAGTTTTTTGAGGTCAGCCATAAAAAGGAATACAAGCTGGCTAAAGTTTTAACGGGTAAACAGGAAGAATATTCGAAACTATAGCGACATTCTATCTGGAATTTGGACATCTATTAACAAGGATCTGCTTCAAGATATCCCCATCTATCTTCTCTATATATATAAAAATGAAATGGTCCATGTATGTAATGCATCACGTAAGAACGGCTGGAGCGATTTGGCTTATTTTTATACCCTACACCACCATACTGGGGAGGGTATTATGCGTTTGTGCAGATGTTTGTAACGCCCAAAAATATTAGTCTAACACCCACCAAAGTATACCGATCGACTTAGAATCACTTTCTGAGTCGATTAAGCGATGTCCGTCCGTCCGTCCGTCTGGTCGGCTGTCCATGTAAACCTTGTGCGCAGAGTACAGGTCGCAATTTTGAAGATATTTCGATGAAATTTGATACATATTATTTTTTGGGCTCAAGGACCAAGCCTATTGAAACTGGCTGAAATCGGTCCATTATTTCACCTAGCCCCCATACAAATGTCCTTCCGAAATTGGACTTTATCGGTCATAAATGTTTAATTTATCTATGTATCTCCACAAATTCCGCTCCAAATAAGTTTTATATACACAAAATTCATGTCACCAAATTTTGTTACGATCGTTCCATAATTTGTCATATCTCCCATATAGACCCGCTTCCGAAAATCACTTTAACGTGCATAAATCGCTTAAAAATGTTGGTATACACACAAAATTCAACATAGTTAACTTTAATATAGACATAAATCACACGACCTAATTTCATGGTGATCGGTCCATAATTGGTCATAGCCCCCATAAGGCCCACTTCCGAAAATCACTCAAAAATATAAATTATTGAAATTTTAAAAGAAAAATGTTTTTTGCTCTTTTACTTAGTGTAGGGTATTATATGGTCGGGCTTGACCGACCATATAATATTCGATTCGAATTTTTCAGGAGATGGTTTGTAAAGAAAAAAAAGAAAAAAATTCCGGCTAATAAAAAAAGCCCCCTAAAGTATGCAGTACAAATTTAGATATTTTATTTGCAAATAAATAAGAACAGGCAGGTGTATGTGGGTTGGGCGAAGCCGGGGTGGTCAACTAGTTTGTTTACAAATTCACTGGCTAAAAGAGAAGATCCGCTAACGTATGCCGAGGTTGCCTGATTGATCGCTGTTCCGCTCAATCACTGAATTTGGTGGCGGTCATCAGTGATCACAGCTCCTTTGGAATGTACGGTAGAATAATAACTCTACTATACAAGTTTTGGGGCAAGAGAAGAGAAGAGACATCTTATCCTACACGGTTCAGCACTGGCAAATGAAAGATTAAAATACTAGGTGGCTTCTTATTCTACGGCCTATCGAATCACGTAAAAAATTAAAGTCAACACGGTAAATCCTATTTTGGAATGGTTTATTTAAGGACTTGCAATGATCATATGATCCTCCTTTAAAGGAGGATCTCTTTGGTTCATAACTTTTAATCCACAGAATCGAATTAAATAATTTTTAATACCAAGCTAATTGGTTCATTAACAAACAATTTGGTTAAATATCATTTATTTACTTTGGACATGAATGTGTTTTTCTTCAAAACTTAGGGCGTTATTCAGAAACACGAAAGGGAAACAATTTTAAAAAATTAATTTTTGTATGAAAATCACTCAGTTTTTAAATAATTTTTGAGTGTTTTTCTTACAAAAATTTCAAAAATTATTTTCCTTTCGTGTTTCTTAATCAGGCCCTTAATTTTTTAAATGAAAAACTAGATCATGGCATCAATAAGTTTGGGAAGCACTGTTGTAATAGGTCTGCTGTCTTCGCTGGGGACTAATGCTACTGCTTAAAGCAGCTGTCGCTTAGTTAGTAGTCTTTAAATGAGTGAGAATTTAGTCATTCCAAAGGGAAGATCAAATTGTAGTGCGAATGTTTTGATTAAAAAAATTATATTATTTTCTCATAAAACTTAAAAACTAATTTCGGAATATTTAGGACTCATTTCAAAATATGTTTTAACTTTGATAAATTTTTAGTTCAAAGAATATAAAGAGTTCCAAAGTGAAATCCAACAACACCCACGATTTAAAACACAGCTTGCTGAGAATTGAGACAAACATTCAATACTCTTACAGCTCTGCCGGCAGCAGCAACAGAGAGCAAACAGCACACTTGTAAATTAACACTTTAAAGCTGGTTTTATCAACAACTTATACTTAAACCGCTGCAACAAACTAACAACTACAACAACACTAACAAAATATGAATCTGAATTTAATCTTTGTTGTTCGCTCGTGTATTTAGTTTTGAATTAATTGCACACATTACACATGCGGTGGTAAATGCAATAGCAACAAAAACAAATAAAAACTTAAATTCGTCATACGTTTTTTTTAAAAAAAAAGGAAATTAAAAGTTGCTATATTCGATTGTACCGAATTCTAAATACCCTTCACCAAAGTAAAAAATATAAAATTTTTTTTGGTACCAAAAAATTTTTGGTGAAAAGAAAATTAAGTGAAAAAAATTTGTTGGTGAAAATAAATTTTGTGAAAAAAATACCTAATCGCAGTTTTTTGCAATTTGTAGGATGATTTTTTCGATTTTGAATAGCTAAGTTGGACAACAGCGAATATATTGTATCATGATCATGTATGAAAGTTGTTTGTTTTATTTAAATTTAAACATAGAAAGCACTTAATGGCAGACCCTTTATATACTTAATGGGGTCGCAAATGAAAAATGTACAAACGAAGTGGTGAAGGGTATTAAAAAACAGGGTGCTAGTTTCAAACTCACAGGTTGATTATTTGATCGCTGAAAAAGAACGTTAAGAACTTTTTGATTAAATTATTAAATATTTAAATTACACTTCTAAACATTTAATTATTTATAATTGTTATGCAAAACAAAAGGTGTTGTATCGTTGCAACTCTTTGTAAATCATAAACTTTAATAGAAAATTTAAATAATGCCTAGAGTTTATTTACACAAAGTGTGTTCGTTTTTTATTAATTTTGAGTTTTTTTTTTAAGTGTTTTTTATTTGTTTGCTTAATAATATTTAATATAGCAATTTTGTTTATTTGCTTAGTAATAAACAAATATTGTTTATAACTTAATTATGTTGTGGTTTAATAAATAAATTATTTTACATGACTCAAATAAATGGTGTTAATTTAAAATGGTTAGAATTAGAAAAAAGTCAAAATTGAATTTTGGAAAAAAGTCGAACAATCGATTTTTATCCCAAAAAAAGTCGATTAACTAATGAGTGTGTGACTTAAAAATGTGGGATTTAAAATAGATGGAGTATTTTTTGAACGTGGTTTTTGTTTTTAATAATTATATGTAATTTTTGCACCAAATCATTACTTGAGATGAAAAAGGGATCCATTATGTAAACCCTAAGCATAAGAGATCGTATGTGAAGCCCGGCCAACCAGCCGAATCGACACCAAAGCCAAATATCCATGGCGCTAAGATAATTGTCTGCATTTGGTGGGACCAAAAGGGTCTTATCTATTATGAACTGCTGTAATCTGTCCAGATCATCACAGGGACAACCTGTACCGAATGCAACAGATTCGTTTGAAGCGAGCATTGGCCGAAAACATTCAGAATATGTGGCCTGACATGAAAGAATTAAAGAATTAAATATTCCATCATGAAGAAACTCGTCCACATGTTTCAATACCTGTTAAAAACTTTTTAGAATGAAGTGGTTGGGAAGTTTTTCCTCATCCGCTTTATAGTCCAGACCTTGCTCCGTCCAACTACCATTTGTTTCAATCGATGCAGAACGCTTTCTCTGGGATGCGCTTCACTTTGGAACAGAATATCTGATATTGGCTTGATTCGTTCTTGGCCTCAAAAGATGAGCAGTTCTTTTGGCTAGGAATCCAAAAATAAATTTGTAATGCACAAATGTTTCAAAATAAAAGCTAAACATTTTAAAAAAAATCACGCATTTTTAAGTCATACAAAGTGATAATATTAATTAAGACATTATCGCCTTGAAAAATGTCCATCACTTAATGTGGAAACCATGAATTTTTTACAATTTTATATGGTAAAAAGTTGAAAAAAAGTCGATAATATTTGAAAATATTCAATTAAAATGAAAAAATCGAAAAGTCGACTTTTCAAAAAATACCAAAAGTCGACTATTAGAAAAAGTCGGAAGTTCGAAAAGTCGCCATTTTTTCTTTGTTGAAAATATTTGATTTAAATAAAAAAAGTCGAAAAATATTACTAAAAGTCTAATAATCATAGTCGATAAAATCAAAAAGTCGAAAAGTAGACTATCAAAATAAGTCGGAAGTTCGAATAGTCGATTTTTTTTGTTTGTTGAAAATATTTGATTTAAATAAAAACGTCGAAAATTCGTAGTCGATAAAATCAAAAAGTCGAAGAGTCGACTTTTCAAAAAATACCAAAAGTCGACTATCAGAAAAAGTCGGAAGTTCAAAAAGTCGCCATTTTTTTCTTTGTTGAAAATATTTGATTTAAATAAAAAAGTCGAAAATTCGACTTTTCATAAATTACTAAAAGTCGAATAATCATAGTCGATAAAATCAAAAAGTCGACTTTTCAAAAAATACCAAAAGTCGACTATCAGAAAAAGTCGGAAGTTCGAAAAGACGCAATTTTTTTTCTTTGTTGAAAATATTTGATTTAAATAAAAACGTCGAAAATTCGTAGTCGATAAAATCAAAAAGTCGAAGAGTCGACTTTTCAAAAAATACCAAAAGTCGACTATCAGAAAAAGTCGGAAGTTCAAAAAGTCGCCATTTTTTTCTTTGTTGAAAATATTTGATTTAAATAAAAAAAGTTGAAAATTCGACATAAATAGTCGATAAAATCAAAAAGTCGACTTTTCAAAAAATACCAAAAGTCGACTATCAGAAAAAGTCGGAAGTTCGAAAAGTCGCCATTTTTTTTCTTTGTTGAAAATATTTGATTTAAATAAAAAAAAGTCGAAAAATATTACTAAAAGTCGAATAATCAAAGTCGATAAAATCAAAAAGTCGAAAAGTCGACTTTTCAAAAAATACCAAAAGTCGACTTTCAGAAAAAGTCGGAAGTTCGAAAAGTCGTCTTTTTTCTTTGTTGAAAATATTTGATTTAAATAAAAAAGTCGCAAATTCGGCTTTTGATAAATTACTAAAAGTCGAGTAATCATAGTCGATAAAATCAAAAAGTCGACTATCAAAAAAAGTCGGAAGTTCGAAAAGTCGACTTTTTTCTTTGTTGAAAATATTTGATTTAAATAAAAAAGTCGAAAATTCGACGTATCATAAATTACTAAAAGTCGAATAATCATAGTCGATAAAATCAAAAAGTCGACTTTTCAAAAAATACCAAAAGGCGACTATAAGAAAAGTCGACTTTTTTTGTTTGTTGAAAATAGTCGATTTAAATAAAAAAAAGTCCAAAAAAGTTCGAAAAGACGACTTTTTTTGTTTGTTGAAAATAGTCTATTAAAATAAAAAAAAAGTCGAAAAGTCGACTTTTCAAAAAATTCCAAAAGTCGACTATCGAAAATTTAAAAAAGTCGGAAGTTCGAAAAGTTGCCTTTTTAAAAATCGAAAAAAGTGGAACAGTTGACTTGTTGTTTCAGCTATGGAACCCAAGATAGAATGTGTTAAAATTTGGAATTGTAAGGTGATAGATTTACTTAAATATAAAATAAATTTTTAAGAAACAAATTAGTTAAAGGCGGAATATAACATACTCCACATTCTTATGTTTATTTTTTTTTTCAGACACATGTTTATAAACATTCAAAAAATACCAAAAGTCGACTATAAGAAAAAGTCGATAGTTCGACTTTTTTGTTTGTTGAAAATAGTCGATTTAAATAAAAAGTCGAAAAAAGTTTTCAAAAAATTCCAAAAGTTGACTATCAGAAAAAGTCGGAAGTTCAAAAAACCGACTTTTTTTGTTTGTTGAAAAAAGTCGATTCAAATAAATGAAAGTCGAAAAGTCGACTTTTCAAAAAATTCCAAAAGTCGACTATCGGAAATTTAAAAAAGTCGGAAGTTCGAAAAGTTGCCTTTTTAAAAACCGAAAAAAGTCGAACACTCGACTTGTTGTTTTAACTATAGAACCCAAGATAGAATGTGTTAGAATTTGGAATTTTAAGGCTATAGATTATTAAAATATAATTTAAAGTTAAATTTTTAAGACAAAACAATTAGTTAAAGGCGGAATTTAACATAGCCCACATTCTGCACATTCTTCAATTTTTTTTTCAGACACATGTTTATAAACATTCAGGCATATGTTGATATGTTGCTGATAAATTATATTGCATAGAGTATGCAATACAAATAATTTGCATTTATTATAATATAAATAAATATTAATTTAAGCAATTTATGTTAATTAAAACCAAATATGTGTAGTAGTAGTAATAATAATATTTAAACAATGACGTATATTTGTTAAATTTCATTACAAGTTTTAGTTGCTAAACAAAACTATATTTGTATATGAAACTCATAAACATAATAAATTCATTCATATATATTTTTGTATTTTTTTTTTTCGTTTTACATTCAATTCAATTAATGCATGTAGGTGTTATTTACCACATGTGTAAAGAAAATCATCATCTTTTTCGTTTTTTTTTTCAAACATTATGAAATATATACGAGTTTTAGTTTGAAAACCAAACCAACAAATAACAAATAAAACTAGTTATACTTCTAGTAGTTTGAATGAAAAAAAAAAACTCATATTTTCATTCATTAAAGTTTTGAAAAGCCATGCGACAAATACGTCCCTGTTTGCAGTTTAGTTCCACAACATAAATTGTTTTAGTCGGCTTTAGTTTTTTTTTTGTCTATCTCTCTCTGGTTTATGAATTGAAACATTTTTTTTGTAGTTTTTAAGTCGAAATATAAAATTGTGTAGGTTTTAGTGATTGCTGTGGATGACCACAATGAAAATTTATCAGGAATTAAGAAACGACTTCATTAGTCCATTTTATTGTCATCATATGTTATTTTGGTGACATTGTAAGCGTAACAAAGTAATATTTTCTTGTTCATGTCTTGTAAAAAAAAATTACAAATTTAAATTGTGTAAAAATTTAAATGACAAAAAGCAATTATTGTTTGTTATCGGATTAAGGGTAAATGCTATACATTTTTAGTAATTGCTAAGAAACTTTATATAATTTTCCAGAGTTTAGCAATGTTTGGCAACATGTTGCTTTAAAACTTGACAATATTTACATATGACTGGAAACATTGCCTAACAACCTATTACTTATTTCAAAACTAAATTACTGCTATTATTTTTTTATACAATCAATTCCCCTAAGAATAATAATTCATTATTCAAATGACTGTAATTAATATAATTTTTTTTCCCATTTTTTTCACAGCTTCAAACGTACGCATTCAGGGTAAGTGTTATCACTTCCAGATAATAAATTAATTAGTTTGTATTATTTAAAATGTTATAAGAGAGAAAAAAAACACAACTAATAAAAACCATTAATAACACATAAATAAACAATAAAAAAAAGTTCATTGCTCCATAATCACTGTTTCAGAGTTTACTGAGCGCTCTTAACTTACTGCCACACAATTTTTGGGTGTTTTAATAGTTTTTTTTTTTTTTTTGTCCCTCAACTATTTGTTTATGCGGTTTTGTTTATTGTAGTTGGTGGTCAAAATCCCAGCAATGACCTTAACTTTGAATTGTCAAAAACAAAAACCTTAAAGTTCAATAAATTTTAATGCACTAACATGTGTTTAACTTAGGAAACTTTTGAGTGGGGAAGCATGTTAAAAGCTATACAAAATAAACATTTGTTTATAAATTAAATTAAAAAAAAAAACAGACAAACATTACTTTATGATGACTTTGCTAAGCGAAATTTGAGCTAGAAAAATGTCATTAAATTGTTAAACAAACTAAATAAAAGTATAATGTAACTAAAATCATTAAATTGTAAAAAGTATTAATTTTACTACTATTTTAAACATAGCACAAATTTAGTATTTCCACAAATTTTTCATATAATACACAAGTTTGTGGTTTAATTTATATATTACAGTTCTAAAATAGGTTTTTTAAAAAAGTAGTATTTTTAGTACTATTTTCATTCTCTGTAAAAAGTAGTATTTCTGCTACATTTTACATAATATATAATTATGTTGCTTTATATTGTAATTTTTAATGTCTAAAAGTACTTTTGGAAACAGTAGTATTTTAACTACTATTTTAAAAATTCCAAAAAGTATATTTTTTTGTAATATTTTTTACATAATCTAAATGCTAGTTGAATATTTTACATATTTTAACACTTTTAAAAAAGTAGTATTTTTAATACATACTTTTATGTTTACTAATATTGTATTAGTAGTATTTTGAATTCTTTTTTTTTAAATTTAGAATTTCTGCTAATTTTCCACATACTAACAAAGTTGGCGGAATAATTTTAATATTTCGAAGCTAGAAAGTGCTTTTTAAAAAAGTAGTATTTTTAGTACTTTTTCCAACACCAGTAAAAATCAGTATTTCTACTATTGTTTCACATAATATATAAACTTGTTAATTAATTTTAAGATTTTGGTGCCTAAAGTAACTTTTTAAAAAAGTAGTATTTTTGCTACGTTTTAAATAACATTGAAATCTAGTATTTTTATTACTTTTTCACATAGAAAACAATTTTGTAGACTAATATAGAAATTTTTTGTTGTCTAAAAGAATTTTTTTAAAATAGTAGTACTTTAAATACTTTTTAAAAAAGTAGTATAAAATTAATAGTAAAAAGTATTAATTTTACTACTATTTTAAACATACCACAAATTTAGTATTTCCACAAATTGTTCACATAATACACAAGTTTGTGGTTTAATTTATATATTACAGTTCTAAAATAGGTTTTTTTAAAAAAGTAGTATTTTTAGTACTATTTTCATTTTCTGTAAAAAGTAGTATTTCTGATATTTTTACTTAAAATATAATTATGTTGCTTTATATTGTAATTTTTAATGTCTAAAATTACTTTTCAAAATAGTAGTATTTTAACTACTATTTTAAAAATTCCAAAAAGTATATTTTTTTGTAATATTTTTTACATAATCTAAATGCTAGTTGAAAATTTTACATATTTTAACACTTTTAAAAAAGTAGTATTTTTAATACATACTTTTATGTTGACTAATATTGTATTAGTATTAGTATATTAGTATTATGAATACTTTTTTAAAATTTAGTATTTCTGCTAATTTTTCACAAAATAAACAAGTTTGCTGATTAATTTGTATATTTCGGAGCTAGAAAATGCTTTTTTAAAAAGTAGTATTTTTAGTACTTTTTCCAACACCAGTAAAAATCAGTATTTCTACTATTGTTTCACATAATATATAAACTTGTTAATTAATTTTAAGATTTTGGTGCCTAAAGTAACTTTTTCAAAAAGTAGTATTTTTGCTACGTTTTAAATAACATTGAAATCTAGTATTTTTACTACTTTTTCACATAGAAAACAATTTTGTAGACTAATATAGAAATTTGTTGTTGTCTAAAAGAATTTTTTTAAAATAGTAGTACTGTAAATACTGCTATAAATATAATATACATATACCTTTTAAAATAGTAGTATTTTTACCCTGATAAGCAGCATTGAAATGTAGTATTTCTACTACTTCTTCACATACTAAATAATTTTGTTGACTAATATAGCAATTTTTGGTGTCTAGAAGTACTTATTTAACAATTTTAAAAAAAGTAGTATTTTTACTACTATTTGAAATATGCAAGAAATGTAGTTTTCTACTAAATGTTTACATAACATGCAAGTATGCGGTTAAATTTAAATATTTCTATGCTAAAAATTTCTTTTAAAAAAAAGTAGTATTTTTGATACATTTTGAAGCGGCAATGAAATGTAGTATTTCTACTACTCTTTTACATAGTAAACAATTAAGTTGACTAGTATAGCAATTTTTGTTGTGTAGAAGTATTTATTTAACAATTTTAAAAAAGTAGTATTTTTACTACTATTTGAAATATGCAAGAAATGTAGTTTTTCTGCTAAACGTTTACATAACATGCAAGTTGCGGTTAAATTTAAATATTTCTATGCTAAAAATTTCTTTTAAAAAAAGTAGTATTTTTGATACATTTTGAAGCGGCAATGAAATGTAGTATTTCTACTACTCTTTTACATAGTAAACAATTATGTTGACTAATATACCAATTTTTGTTGTGTAGAAGTATTTATTTAACAATTTAAAAAAAGTAGTATTTTTACTACTATTTTAAACATGCAAAAAATTTAGTATTTCTACTAATTTGATGCTAAAAATTGCTTTTTATAAAGTGGTATTTTAGTAAATTTTTCATGCTCAGTAAAAAGTAGTATTTCTACTATTTTTAAACATAAAATATTTTGGTGCTAAAAGGTACTTTTTAAAAAAGTAGTATTTTTGATACATTTTGAAGCAGCAATGAAATGTTGTATTTTTACTACTTTTTCACATACTAAAGAATTTTGTTGACTCATATAGCTATTTTTGAGGCTAGAAGTACTTATTTAACAATTTAAAAAAAGTAGTATTTTTACTACTATTTCAAACTTGCAATAAATTTAGTATTTCTACTGATTTTTTGCATATTATACAAGTATGCTAAAATTTTTTTTTTTTAAAAGTAGTATTTTTAGTACATTTTTCACCTTCAGTAAATAGTAGTATTTCACCTATTTTTCCCCATAACATATTAGCTCGTTCATAACTTAAAATATTTTTGGTGATAAAAATTACTTTTTAAAAAAGTAGTATTTTTCTAAAGTTTGGAAGCAGCAATGAAATGTAGTATTTTGACTACTTTTTCACATACTAAAGAATTATGTTGATTATTATAGCAATTTTTGGTGGCTAGAAATACTTATTTAACAGATTTTAAAAAGTAGTATTTTTACTACTATTTGAAATATGCAAGAAATGTAGTATTTCTATTAAATGTTTACATAATATACAAGTTTGCGGTTAAATTTAAATATTTCTATAATAAAAATTTATTTTTAAAAAAGTAGTATTTTTAGTAAATTTAACATGCTCAGTAAAAAGTAGTGTTTCTATTAGTTTTTCCTATAACATATTAGCTCGTTAATAAATTAAAATATTTTGGTGCAAAAAGATTCTTTTTCAAAAAAGTAGTATTTTTAATACTTTTTTTCATATCCAGTAAAGTAATTCTACTATTTTATCTAATAATATATAATCTTGTTAATTATTATAAATATTTTGGTGGTAAAAAATGCTTTTAAAAAAAGTAGTATTTTTGGTACTTTTTTCCAAAAACATTAAAAAGTAGTATTTCTAAAATTTTTTCAAATAATATATAATCTAGGTAATTAATTTCAATATGTTGTTGCTTAAAAGTACTTTTTAGAAAAGTAGTATTTTTACTACTATTTTAAAAAACAGAAAAAGTAGTTTTTATAGAAATTTTTACATAATTTATAATGTTCTGCTTCTAAAAAAGTAGTAGATTTAGTACTTTTTTTTACTACTATTTTAAAAAACAAAAAAATAGTTTTTGTAGAAATTTTTACATAATTTATAATGTTCTGCTTCTAAAAAGTAGTAGATTTAGTACTTTTTTTAAATATTTATAAAAAAAGGTAGTATTTCTAGTGTCCTCCAGTCTATTTCCTGCAATACAAATTTATATCTGGCTTTATAATGAAACAATCTATCTACCCCACTACTTCAAAGCCTAATATTCTTTAATAGAAAATATTTGTTTTAAACTAAATTTTTCATCTTAAATCTGTGTAAATGTGTGCTTATTTGAGTACTTCCACGTTCAGTTGATTAGTTCAAGTAAACGCAAAATTAATTTCAATTTCAACCTCAAACTACAATATTTGAATACCATAGATTTATGAGTACTCATACTCGTTAGATTACTGAAGAGAGTTTTGTTATTTTTTTATTTGGTTTGATTTTGGTAACCAAACATTTATAAAGCCAACCGTCAACAGCAAATGTGTGTTGGCTTTTTTTTATGGGTTCGACAACATGTCTATTGTTGGGTTAATAATTTTTTTTCCTATTGTTTTTATTTTTTTTTTTGGTATTGGAAACATGTATCCATCAGATAATATTAGATGGTTAGATGCGATACGATATGAAACATCGACAGTGTAGTGATGTGATGTGATGGTGGCATATTCGTCAACAATTTGACATTGACTTGATGGGTTTTATGAATAGTTTTTGCCATTTCTGTGTGGGCTTAGCCATCTAATAACAACTACAGGCTACAACAAGTATTTGCCATCAATTTGATTTTTCTATCTTGTCCGTCTGTCTGTCTGTCTTGCTATACTTATGTTTGTTTTATTTAGCTTGACATTAAAATGTCTTCTTGTATATACCTACATTAATAATAAAACTTCTATAAAAAACCATCAAATTTTGTTTAAACAATAAGAGTTTTTGAACATTTTTCAGAAAATCTCTTTTAATGAATTAGTCACTGCTGTTTATTTTATATTAGATTTTATTGGCCACCGTTTTTTTGTTTGTTTTAACTTGGCGTTAAGAATTGTTTTATTAAACTTTGAAATTTTGAATTACTTGTTTTTTGTGTTTTTTTTTTTTTTGTATTATTCAGTTTTAAATTTTAGTGGGTGCACTTTTTTGTGTGTGAGTGTCTGCAAAAACCACAAAAATACAAGTCAGTCAGTCGTATGTGGTGTTAAGTGTTTCAATATTTTGTGGATTTGATTAGAAACTTTAAGAAGTTTAGGACGACTGTTGCAGGCCTTAAAAATTTTAAAAACAAAATTTGATAAAATGTTTAGAGTGAACCTATTTTTCTCTCTAACTTAGTATAGGGTGCCTTCAAATTTCGTCTAAATGTCTCAGGTTTTGTAGTGTTGATTCAATATTATTGTAGTAAAGTGTCTTTTTCTACTCTTATAATAATTTTTTTTCTATTCTATTCGCCTTTTCATTAGTTTGTTGTGTAAACAAGTTTATTTTTTGCGTGGTTTTCAGTCTAAACACAGTAGAAACACATGCATTTTAACATGTATATACACAGATACATGGATAAATATATAAGAAAAAATGTATATAAACAATGTATCTCATACAATACATCTGTAGGTATTGTTATATATTTGTTCCCCCTGTTAATAGCGACTGCTGCCGTTGTGTGTCCTTCATTGTGTCTGTTAGATTTTTTAACTTGTGTTGGTTTGTTTTTCTATTCTATTCAATTAAATTTCATTCTACTTAGAATTGAAAAGTAATTGAACTTCCGTAAAATATTAAAAAAAAAAATGTATATAACTTTATTAATTACTATTTAATTAATAACGTCGCAACGTGTAATTAGTTTCTTTGAATTATATAATACGTTTTTATTTGTTTGTTTAAAAATATTTTTTTTTGTTTTAAAAAGAATAATTGCACTAAAATGCAATATAATTAAATGATACTATTTTTAGTAAAGAACCCTATAAAACAAATTAAATGAAACAAAGGCAATTTTTGATGTCAAATTTTGTATTATAAAACAAAAATTTTTCCAATAATTCATAGAATTACTTAAATTTCCTTTATTTTCTTTTTAAAACTGTTTTATAATCAAAAAATTCAAATTAAAAAAAAAAATTATTTTTTTGCTTAAATTTCAAAATGTTTACATAAGGTAAAGTATGTAATCAATGTAAATTTTATAAAATTTTCAAACAAAAACAAATAATTGCTTGAGAAACCCGTATTTAGTTATTTTTGTCATAGATTTTCAATTGTTTACATTTTGTAAAATATGTAAACAATCAAATTGTTTCTATATTTTTAAACAAAACTACCTTCTAATTCAATTAAATTAGTTTTAACATAAATTTTCATTATTTACATAGAGTAAAATATGTAAACAATGTAATTGACAAATAATTTCTATATAAATTGTAAATAAAAAAAATTATTTTTTAAATTTTCAATATTTACATTATGTAAAATATGTAAATAATGTAATTGACAAACAATTTCTATATAAAAAATAATATTTTTCTAAAAATTTTTATTTTTACATTTTGTAAAATATGTAAACAATGAAATTTTTAAAACAACAATTGCATTTTAAATCAGAAATCTATTATGTCATTTATCCAAACACAATTTATATTGTTTACCATAGGTAAAATATGTAAACAATGTGGTTTTAGACAACTATTTTACTACGTTTCTCATAAATTTTCAATTGTTTACCTAATGTAAAATATGTAAACAATATAAATTTTACTCAAATTTCATATTTATTTCCAAAAAAAAATAAATATTTCACTATTCTCGACATCATTTTAATTGTTTACATTTTGTAAAATATGTAAACAATCAAATTGTTTCCATATTTTTAAACAAAACTTTATTTTAATTCAATTCAATTAGATTTTACACACATTTTCAATATTTACATAAAGTAAAATATTTAATAAATGTAATTGAAAAACTATTTCTATATAACTCATAAATAAAAACAAAAATATTTTTTTAATTTTCAATATTTACATTGTGTAAAATTGGGAAAAAACGTAACTGACAAACTTTTCTATATAAAAAAAAATCATAATTTTTCCTAAATTTTTATTATTGTTTACCGAAGGTAAAATATATGTAAACAATGTAGTTTTAGACAACTGTTTTACAACGTTTCTTATAAATTTTCAATTATTTACCTAATGTAAAATATGTAAACAATGTAAATTTTACCCGAATTTCTTTATTTACTGAAAAATAAATATTTTACTATTCTCGATATAATTTTTTAAATTGTTTACATTTTGTAAAATAAACAAAATTTTCAATTGTTAACCTAATGTAAAATATGTAAACAATGTAAATTTTACCCAAATTTGTTTAGTTACTGAAAAATAAATATTTTACTATTCCCGATATAATTTTTTTAATTGTTTACATTTTGTAAAATATGTAAACAATGTAATTTTTAATATATATGATAACAAAAAATTACTATTAAATCGGGAAAATATTATTATATTTACACAAAAATATTTTGTCAATTATTTACCTTATGAAAAATATGTAAACAATGTAGTTTAACACAATTATTTACTATTTCTCACAAAATTTTCAATTATTTACTCCAGGTAAAATATGTAAACACTGTAAATTTAAAAATAACAAAGCAAATAATTAAATAAAAAATTTTTTATTGTTTTTCTTAAAATTGGGCAATTTTTTACTTCGTGTAAAATATGTAAACAATGAATAGAACACAAATTTTTAATTATTTACCCCAGGTAAAATATGTAAACAGTGTAAATTTAAAAATAACAAAACAAATTAAATAAAAAACCGATTTTTATTGTTTTTCTCAAAATTGGACAATTTTTTACTTCGTGTAAAAAATGTAAACAATGAATTTTTTTTTGAAAACTTTTATACAAGAAAAATTTCTTTTGTTCAAACCAAATTTTTATTAGTTTCTCTAAAATTTTCAATTGTTTATCTTATATAAAATATGTAAACAATAAAATTTTTACAAAATTTATATTATAAAAAAGTATTTTGTTAAATTTCCACATACTTTACACTTTATAAGGCATGTAAATCATGTAATTTAAACAAAATTTTGTATTATTATTTCACAAAGTTTTACTTGTTTAGATTACATTAAATTTGTATGTAAAAATCAGACAAAAACTATATTTATGTTAACTTTTAAAAGAACTAGAACTTGGCAATATGTTGCTGGAAAATGTTGGTTTTATTAAGTCATATTTATTCCATCTTTTCAATATATTTCTTAAAAATATTTACTATAGCTACAACTGCAACATGTTGCTTTAACTGTTTATAAATGTTCATATGTGAATCCATCTAAACATGATTCGATATTTATTTATAGAAATCATTTTCATATTCTAATGCCAACAACATTTGTTAAGTTAGAAGACAAACTATTTAAGTATTCCTTAATAATATTCAATAAAGTTGCAAAGTATAAATTTAGAAATGTTAATGAACTGCTTAGCACACAACATATTGCTAGCAACATGTTGCCTTATTACATTTATAAAATATTTAATAAACAATGTTTCAAAACAATGAAATTTCCTTTTTCTTTAAACCCATAATTAAATTCATAAAGTTTTAAATAAAATCTAAGCTTTATTGTTTAGAAATATAAATAGTTTAAAATTTCCCATACTATTTGCAGAATTCATGTTTATAAAACATAAAAAATCTGAAAAATTTTTCAATTTCTTATTTATAAACAAATAAAAAAATTCCCACATCATATAAATTATTTGAAAAAAACTGCACTTTTACACGCATCATTAGCTGGAAATTGTTTATGAAATTTCACTTTTTTAACATGTTTATTATAGGATTGTTTATTTGTTTTATGAATGAACCTCAATTTATACTAAAACAATAGAAATATTTCAAAGAGAAAAACATGTTGAAACAATTTTAAGGTGAGAAATTATTGTAGCAACAATGTTGCTTAATTATTGTAAGTAAAAATAAACTTTTTTTAACTTTTCATAAAGACAAAATTAAACATATTAATGAATAGCCCAAGTTAATTGATTGTAATTGATGGCAATATGTTGCAGAAATATATAGAAATTAAATAAAAACCTGTTTTTAACAATATAAATATAAAGACTTTTCATGACTTTATTAAAAACTAAGAAAAATATCAAGAAAACTTTGAAGTGAAACCAAAATAATGTAATTGTTGTTGTTGGCAACATAAAAAACAATAATTTGTTTATTTTTTTTAAATTAATTTCTCAGCAACATGTTGCCAATAATTAGGTTTAAGTTATTATGAGTTTTAGTCAGTACTTTTCTTAGTTTTAAATAAAACAAAATAAACACTAAAAGAACTAAACTATTAATGACACATTATACATTAGCAACATGTTGCTGACAATAGAAATATAAAGTATTTTCCTGACTTTATTGAAAACTTAGAAAAACTTTAATAAAAATTTGATGGAAATCAAAATAACAAGAATTTAATTGTTGGCAACATGTTGCTGGAATAAAGTAATTATAAAAATCTATAATTTGCTTATATCATTAAGATTATTTCTCACCAACATGTTGCCGACAATTGGGTTCATGTTTTATGGCTTAAGCAATATTTCAATTAAATTGTTTCATAGTTATAAGAAAATAATATATTTATGTCAAAATCACAAACCAACATGTTGCTAGCAAAAGAACTATAAAGTATATGCTGGCTTTATTGAAAACTATGAAAAATTTTAATCAAAATCTAGACTAAAACCAAAATAATGTGAATATAATGGCAACATGTTGCTGAGATATCAAAATATATAATTTTCTTATTTTCTTAAAATTTTATATCAGCAACATGTTGCTGATAACCTTTATCAAAATCACAAAGCAACATGTTGCTAGCCATAGAACTATGAAAATGTTTATAAAAATCTTGACTATAACCAAAATAATATGAATGTAATGTTAGCAACATGTTGCTGAGATATAAAAATATATAAATTGCTTATTTCCTTAACCTGCCATTATCAGCAACATGTTGCCAAACACAAGCTTTACATTAATTAGACTTTGGACCTTATTTTATCAATATTTTTCTTAATTTTAAATAAACTTAGATCAATACTTTATATTTATATAGCTAGCAACATGTTGACTTAAATTTTGTTTCATAAATAAACACTTTAATTAAATATGATTGACATGCAAAAGGTTTGTTTCTTTTAAAATATTTCTCGATTGTTATTTTTGTTAATAAATTCAAAGTTTATTTTAAATTAATTTGCATATAGCTAGTATTTATATACTTAATTTTTTTATGTCTCCTAAATAAATATAAGAAAGGAGTCTTTAAACAAATTACTTCTTAATTGAGCAGAAGATTGACATTAAACTGTTTGTTTTATTGTTTTGAGGAATATTTCATTCAGGGTTACAATTTTTCCATCCTTGATCTTTATTTGTATTGTTGTTATAATTGAATAATTTTATTTTTAAACTCCCAACTAATTAAGTTATTTTATCTAAAAAAAAACACACACAAACTCTCAGACAAAATGTTTACAAAATAAACAATCTGTAACGGAAGGTTATTTATTTCATTAAAAACATTAAATCAAAATAAATATAAAAAAAGATCTATAAAAATAAACGTTTAAATAAAAATAATAAAAACTGAAATAATAAAACAATCAATAAGCAGCAATAACCAGTTAACTGGTCAACCTTACCTACTAAACTTGACGCCACTTTTACCAATTTGGCAACAAAATTTTATAAATATTTTTTAAACATTTCACAAAAAAATAAAAAAAATAATATTGAACATGTTGTAGTAGCGTTCCATTATAAACAATCGACAAGATTCATTGTCTGGCAGAGAACTTGTTAACAGAAATAATGATTCAATTATGATTTATATTGCGATACAACGATGTGAATCCTTTTTCAAGTTATGCAAGTTCAGTAGTCTTTAGTTTACAAGTTTGGGTATCAGAAAAATTGTTGTTTTTTTTTATTGTAAAATACCGCTTTTATTGTAAAAATACCTTAATTGTTTGCAATGTTTTAATCAGTACATGCTTAGCAACATGTTGCTATAGACATAGAGCTTAATTGTGGTTTATTTATAGGCAACACAAGCTTAAAAAACTTGTTTGTTAACATTTTTATAACATGTTTCTCATTGAAATGTTAGCAGCATTTGCTTTGTTTTATTGTAAAAAATCCTTAATAATTTGCAATATTTTAATAAGAACATGGTTCGCAACATGTTGCTATCGATATAGAGTTTAATTCCGAATTTTTTATAGACAAACTATTTTTGTCTTTGCAACATGTTTCTCATTGTTAGCAAAATTTGTATTATAAGCTCAAAAAAAACTAAGACAATTTTTTCTAAAGATATAAATATAAAGAATTTTAATGACTTTATTAAAAACTAGGACTTAAAACAATGTAAAGTAAATGTTTTTGTTGGCAACATGTTGCTGGTCTAAAGCATATAAACTTTATTTTTTAGCAACATATTGCTAACAATGTAAATATAAATAATTTACAAGAGTTTGTTAAAAGCAAAATATTAATGAAAATGTTGCCTGAAACCAGAATAAAGTGATTAATTGGCAACATATTGCCAATCAGCAACATGTTGCCAATATTATCATATTATTGGTTACTTGTTGCTTTATTAAAAACTTAAACAAATGCTGACTAAAACCAAAATGTTGCTGGGCTATGAAGTATTTAAAAAATCTGTAGTTTTCTTATTTTTTAAGTTCATTTCTCAGCAACATGTTTTCAATATTAACGTTCTTGTTATTTTGGATTTTTTTTCTAAGGTTTTTAGTCCACATTTTTATCAATATTTTCTATAATTTTCTTATTTTTTTAAAGTTTATTTCTCTGCAACTTGTTGCCAATAATTACGTTCATGTTATTTTGGTTTTCTTCAACATTTGTATTAGGTTTTAGTAAATATTAAATAAAATAAACAATTTAATGACATTTTATATCTCAGCAACATGTTGCTAGAAATATAAAGTTTTTAACAGCTTTTATTAAAAACTAAAGCTAATTTTTATTAAAATGATGAGTTAAACCAAAATATTTATATAAAATTGTTGGCAATATGTTGCTGGAATATAAATATATAATTTGCTTATTTCTTCAACATAATATCACAGCAACATGCTGCCAAACACAACCTTTACATTACTTTGACGATAGTCCAAATTTGTATCAATATTTTCTATTTATTTTGTGAAATACCCCATTGTTAATTGTGAGGGCAACATGTTGCCAAACATAACTTTTACATTATTTTAACTGTGACCACACTTTTATCAATATTTTTTATTTATTATACCCTTCACCTTCGTTAGAAGGGTATATATAAATTTGTCATTCCGTTTGTAAGTTCCACAATATAATTTTCCGACCATATAAAGTATATATATTCTGGATCCTTATAGATAGCGGAGTCGATTAAGCCATGTCCGTCTGTCTGTCCATCTACCTGTTGAAATCAATTTTCTGAAGACCCCAGATATCTTCGGGATATCTTTCGAGAAGTGTCCTATTAAAAATCAGCAAAATCGGTCCACAAATGGCTGAGATATGAGGATATGTCGATTTTTGACCTATTTTTGACCTATATATGGATTACAAAGTCATTAATATAGACAATATGGATATCTAATGATAGATATTTGAAAGACCTTTGCAACGACCATAGTAAGTTGGACCTACAATGGGTCAAAATCGGTCAACATTTTTTAACCCGAATTTTTTTTCACAAAAAAAATTAAAAAACCAAAAAAAAAATTTTAAAATTTAAAAAAAAAAATTTTAAATTTAAAACAAAAAAATTTAAATTTAAAAAATTTTATAAAAAAATTTTGAATAACAATTCCCAAAAAAAATTTTTCAAAAAATTAAAAAAACTGAAAAAAAAATTAATTTTGTTTACCTAAAAATATTTAAAATTTTTATTTTGAAGATAATTTTGTGAAGGGTATATAATATACGGCAGAAAATAAATCTAAAAATGAACATTAAATAAATATGATTAAGTACAATATTTCAACACGAATTAAACTTAGAGAAAAAACTGTCTATGAGAACTTTAAACAATTGGAATGACAATGAATGTGCAATGATGACACATTTCACACAAACACACCCAACTGCACAGGCGCAACACATTGAATGTTCAACAAAATAAACATTAATGCAACAGAAACAGACTCAGCAACAACAACAGTTTTATACATATGTTTTTCAAACAAAAATAAGCCTAAATGAATGAATTTATATATTTTATATAGATTTAGCAGTAGCCAGCAACAATATTAAAATATCCTTAATTTAAATAAACAGCAACATCAGCAAAATGCTTAAAAACTCATTGTCTCAGTCTACAATTTATAGCAAACCAAAAAAAAATAGTATTGAAATATTCCATATGTATATGAACCCAAAGTATTAAACGCATATAGACGACATACTGTCAGTCACTTAGTCATATAGCTTGACTGTCTGTCCGTCTGTCTGTCCTTCCATTTGCCAGCCTGTCATGGAAAATAGCAATAATTTTTGTTCCAAAGTCTAAAGTTTGAATTATGAAAAAAGAGGTTTTTACCCATTTTTAGTCAACTTGAGGTCAATGTTGTTGCTGCTGATATTATTGTGTACAAGTTTTGATAGTGCTGTACATCATTGAGTACGTGTGTGTGTGTGCAACAACTTAAAACTCATGCCTCAAGATCGTGTGCAGCAGTTTATTCATTTCAATTCAATACAATTCCATTCCATTTTTTCCACATACTCAGTTCATGTTGCTGCATTTAGTTAGTCGAAAATTTTTCTTTTCATATGACATGTTTGTAATACAGCAACGACAGCAACGTTGATGACGATGAGTAGTACTTGTCTCGTTTACAACTTCTCACATTCACAGCAGTTACATTTTAGCATAGAACAGAAAACTTATTACAAAAAAAAACTAAAAAAAAATTATTCAAAAATTGTAAAAAAAAAAAATAAGTGTGAATACAGACACTGTCATTGTTTGCTTGCTACTTTTTATAGTTTACTGGCTGCATGTATAATTTATTTTTTTATATTTTCTTTTTACAAAGATTGTTTATTTTTGATAAGAGTGAAAATTTGTTTGCCTTATTTAGAGTTTTAATTTCAAATTAGTTTTAAATGTAATCATGCCAAAGTGATAATGAAGTAAGCTGTTTTGGTTTTGCTTGAAATCGATGTGAAATTAAATGTAACTGGGTCTTCAAACAATAAACACAACTTTAATTAGTTTAGATTATGTTGCTAGCAACATGTTGCCTTTAATGTTTAAAACATATTTACTAAATTATAGGATTTTCTATAAGTGAATATTTTGCTTGATTTTACACTTAAAAAATGTTTGAAACATTGTTGTTTTTTGTTTTCTACATTATGAATTCATAGAAAAATTGTGTATGTTGCTAGCAACATGTTGCTCATAGTGGTTTTTAGGTAAACCGCATTTTTTAATAACAATTATTAAACTATGCAATAATTCAAGACTTTGTTTAAATTTATAAAGATATTGTTTTGTTTTAGAGATGAAAACCTCTGCAGCATTGTTTCTAAACATTTTACTGCAGCTGAAAATCACTATACTATCTAATAAAAAATAAAAACTAATCAAATATGATTAAATAAAACAGATATAAAGAAATGACATGCATAAACGACATTTATAGCACAAATTATGTTGCTAGCAACATGTTGCATACAGCAGGTTTATAAAATATTTAACAAAGTGGCAGTAAGACTTTTCTATGATAGTGGATACAGTAGTTAACAAAGCAGATATTTCCTTAAATTCGAAAAAAGAGATTGTTGGATTTTTTAACATAAAAGCTAATTGCAACAATGTTGCTAAAGATATAAAAATCACTAAAACTTCGTAAAAAAAACACTATCTACAACAAAAACTAATCTATTACGATTTGTTTATTAAAACTATAAAAGCTAAATGTAAAAAATACCATTTTAGTACTAAAAATTTTGCTAGCAACATGTTGCCCATAGTAATAAAATAAAATTTAAAATCTAAATTTTAAAATATTTTATTTGACTTTGAAATTAAAAACCCATGCAAATATGATTCTTTTATGCAGTTCTATAGAAATTAAATGTGTAAATACACCATTTTGCTCAAATTATATCGCTGGCTACATGTGGCATATAGTAATGTTTATAAAACACTTAATAAACAAAATCGTCTGACTTTTCCAATAAAACTGGCCAAACGAGCAGCAAAAACGAATCAAGTAGGATTCTATTGAAATTGTATACCGATCTATAGAAGTCAAATGTGTTGAATAACTTTTTAGTACCAAAAATGTAGCTAGCAACATGTTGCCCATATTAATGTTTATGTAAAATAAATTTTCTAATAACACTTTAACAAAACCAAAACTTCCTTTAAAATTTAAAATAATTTGTTTGAATTTGAAGTTAAAAACCTCTGCAACATTGTTTCTAAACATGATTGTTGCCATATAAAGTCCCAACATACTTAATAAATGAACACTATTTAAAATGCTAAAACGAGTAACGACAACAGATCTATGAAAACTAAATATGTAATAGGACCTTTCAATTTCAACGAATCAAGTAGGATTCTATTGAAATTGTATACAGATCTATAGAAGTCAAATGTGTTAAATAACTTTTTAGTACCAAAAATGTTGCTAGCAACATGTTGCCCATATTAATGTTTATGTAAAATACATTTTCTAATAACACTTCAACAAAACCGGATTTCCTTTAAAATAGTTTGTTTGAATTTGAAGTTTAAAAACCTCTGCAACATTGTTTCTAAACATGTTTGTTGCCATATAAAGTCCCAATATACTTTATAAATGAACACTATCTAATAAAAATGAAAGAACAAGTAACGACAACAGATCTATGAAAACTAAATAATACAAATCATGCCGCTAGCAACATGTTGCCATAGAGTTTTTTTTAAAAATAAACAACAATAAACTGACTTTTTCACCATAAAATGTAGAAAAAATACGATTATTATTAGCATAATGTTTAGGATAAATATATAATATCAATGTTGTTATGGAACCTGTATCCCAACCCTAATTAATTACCACGTTTTTCCAATCAGTTCTAATGTGACAGCGATTTATTGTTTTCAATTTAGAGTGATAATAAAGGAACACTGAATTGATTTAATGACTCTCCATGGAGTCTAGTTTGAAATTTTAATGTTTTTATTTTTTTTTTTCTAAATTCCATCACACAAACATTTCTTTTGAAATCGATTCAAACAAATACCTTTTTAATTGCGACTAATACTTATTACTTAATAGATTTTAAATTCATCCAATTATTCTTATTAAAACAATTCAATATAACAACAATAACTAACTCACACCTTTATTGTGTGTAAAATTTCCAAACAACTTGTTGTTGACAATTGTTGTTACAATTGAATTAAATACTTTTTTTTTTTTGTTTTGCGAAATCTTTTGAAAACTACCGATTTGACAAAATACATGTCAGGTGTCCCTCAATTTCAAATCAGATTTTTTAACAATGCTTTGATTTTAATGCATTAAATGTTTGTCATTTTTAAAATAGTTTGATGTTTGATGGAAAACAATCGATAAAATTTTTGAATTTCTAAGTAAAAAAACGCGATTAAGTGCTCTGAATAAATAAACATGAATCATTTAATTTGAAAAAACAAAAAAACAATAGAACTAAAATAAGTTAATGATTAAAAATACCTTGTAAACACAAGCTAATCAATAATTTATAAATTTGTTTTATATTAAAAATTATTATAATTATTTATAAAAAAAAAAAAAACTTGTTTGTTTATTTAGTTAGTTTTTGTGTTTTCAATTAGTAAAACTGCAAAACAAATTGTGTTTAAACCTTAAGGCGCTTTACTACAATTTAAAATTTGTTTATGTTACTGTTTATTTTATTTCAATATTTCTTTATTCAAGTTTTTTGTTCTTTATTTTACAAGGATATTGGGATTCAGAATAAAAACTATGTTATTCTTTTAATTTTATTGCTGTAAATATTAAAAATAATATTTATTTTGAATACAAAATTAAAAAACCTTCAATTTGATACCCATTTTGAGGGTGGGAAGAGTTTTAGAAAAGTGGGAACAGTTTTTTAAAATCACAAAAAAATTATTTTTATGCTATTTAAATAGAAATAAGACCGTTTTAATTTATTACAACATTATTTGAGGTAATTTTATAAAAAAAAAAATAGGCCAAAAAGTAAATTTTACCCTGTATTGGGTATTTAGAATTTAAAAAAATATATTTTGTTAAAATGATTACTATAAATATTAAAAAAAAAAGTATATTTAGGTTACAAAATTAAAAGAGCTTTCTTTTGAGGCACATTTTCGGGGTGGGAAGAGTTTTCGAAAAAGTGGGAACAGTTTTTAAAAAGCACAGAAAATTAATTTTCAAATTTTCATTAATAGAAATAAACCTATTAAAATATATTACAATATTAATTAAGGTTTTTTAATAAAACAAAAGGAAAAAAAATTTAATTTTATCCTACATTTGGTAATTAGAACTTTTAAAAAAGGTATTTAGTTAAACTGATTACTGAGAATATCAAAATTAATATCTATTTAGGTTACAAAATTAAAAGAGCTTTAATTTGATACCCATTTTGAGGGTGGGAAGAGTTTTCGAAAAAGTGGGAACAGTTTTTAAAAATCACAGAAAATTATTTTTCAAGCTATTATTAACAGAAATAAACCGGTTTAAATTTATTACAACATTATTTAAGTTGATTTTATTAAAAAAATAGGCCATAAAAGTGAGTTTTAACCTGAATTTGGTATTTAGAATTTAAAAAAAATAATATTTTGTTAAACCGATTACTGTGATTATCAAAAATAATATTTATTTAGGTTACAAAATTAAAAGAGCTACCATTTGATACCCCTTTTGAGGATGGGAAGAGTTTTCGAAAAAGTGGGAACAGTTTTTAAAAATCACAGAAAATTAATTTTTAAACTATTATTATTAGAAATAAACCTATTTAAATTTATTACAATATTATTTAAGGTTTTTTATAAAAACAATAGGCCATAAAATTATATTTTACCCTACATTTGGTATTTAGAAATTTTAAAAAAGATATTTTGTTAAATTTATTACTATGAATATTAAAAATAATGTATATTTAGGTTACAAAATTAAAAGAGCTTTCATTTAAGACCAATTTTAGGGGTGAGAAGAGTTTTCGAAAAAGTGGGAACAGTTTTTAAAAATCACAGAAAATTAATTTTTAAACTATTATTAATGGAAATAAAACAATTTTAATTTATTACAAAATTATTTAGGTTGAGTTTTTAAAAAAAAAAATAAACCATAATAGTAAATTTTACCCTTTATTTGGTATTTCAAATTTAAAAAATAATATTTTGTTAAACTGATTACTGTGAATATCAAAATTAATATCTATTTAGGTTACACAATTAATAGAGCTTTCATTTGACACCCCTTTTGAGTATGGGAAGAGTTTTCGAAAAAGTGGGACAGTTTTTAAAAATCACAGAAAATGATATTTCAAGCTATTATTAATAGAAATAAAACGATTTTTATCTATTACAACATTATTTTAGGTAATTTTATTTAAAAAAATAGACCATAAAAGTAAATTTTACCATGCATTTGGTATTTAAAATCTTAAAAAAAGGTATTTCATTAAACTGATTACTGTGTATATCAAAAATAATATCTATTTAGGTTACAAAATTGAAACAGCTTTCATTTAAGACCAATTTTGGGGGTGGGAAGAGTTTTCGAAAAAGTGGGAACAGTTTTTAAAAATCACAGAAAATGATTTTTCAAGGTTTTCTTAATAGAAATAAAATTATTTTTTATCAATTACAACATTATTTAATGTCATTTTATAAAACAATTGGCCATAAAAGTGAATTTTCCCCTGTATTAAACTAACTACTGTGAATTTTTTATAACACTTAGTACCAATCGTTTATAACTCTAGTACTTTTCAAATGTTATGCGTTGTTTCTGTTCTCGTCCGGGTATCTATTATACAGATTGTTTATCGCTAGTATTTATTTAAGAATATGAATTTTGAAGCTGTTGTTAAGTATACAAGTGCGAGTACTACAAATAAATTTATTTGTTTATCAATTCAATTATATATTTATTTGCCAAAGTTTTTAAATAAATAATTAAAACAACATAACTATGAAATTAACAAAGTTTTGAAAGTAGTAATTGTTATGTTAGCAAATAGGTCTTCAATCGTTGTTACTAGTTACTTTTCTAATGTAATGTAATGCAGGAGATGTCACTAATTTTTGCCCACCTTTAACAAAGAAAGTTTTCATTTTGCCAGCTATAAATAAAATTTTATAATTAAAATGCATGCAGCAACATGTTGCCTTTAATTGCCTTTTATTTGCACAAGTTTTTATTTAAGTTTTATAAGTGTGACTATTATTTATTAAGTTAAATTTATTAAGTTAAATTTGTTTTGAATTTTGTTGAATATTTCTATCTACATTTTATTTCTGACATTTGCACTTACATGTTCAATTAATTTATGTGCGTTGTCATATTAGTAATGCCGATTAGATGAAATGAACAAAACTAATAAAATAAAATAGAAAAAAACTTTATAATTTTCTATAAAATCCATTAGATATGCAAAATAAATTGTTTAATTTGTTATTGAAGTTTTGCCGCTGTAAGTAGAATTAACAGAAAAATAACAACAATTAAAAAAAACAGAAAAAAAATATTGGGGGAGCAGTTTCTACAAAAAGGCAGAGAATTTATAGAGCCCTGCCCGCCAGCTGCGGGCAGGGCTCTATAAAGTAACTTCTGTTAAAAAGTAACTTCTGAAACTCAGCAAAGTAAGCACTGCTTTTATTTTTTTGGTGTAATGAAAATGTCTTTGAAAAAAGCCACTTTACAACAACTTTAGCTATAGTTGGATACAAAAGTGATCAGTGATCACTTTATTTTTTTTTAAGTTAAAAAAAAATTAAATAAAATCCATTAAATAAGATCCAATTCTATTTCCATGGCTGTCACAAAATGGTAAAATCTTAGCGTGTAAACTAGCCACTCGGAATTGATCGTTTATTGTTTTGCCAGATCATCTAATAATGCCCTTTGTTGGTTTAAAATACTAAACAAACATTTTTATTATAATTTGTTTTTCTGTTTAATAAACAAAATGACATATTCAATTATTAACCGATTACTCCTACTTTCCTCCCACACAAAATATATTAAAATATTCATTAATTTGCCTTTTATTAAATAAAAACATTTTCTGAATTACTAAATACTATTGAAATTACTCATTTCTCAATTCACAGAAAATGTTGCTAAAAAATCTATAATTCTAATTATAATCACTGCAACACTTAACTAAAAGTAATTGCTAATAATAAACATTTAATAGACACAGTGTAACGTAACTATGACTAATAATAACCCAAAGTATTTAAACTAAATAAGACATTTTAAAACCAATTAACCATTCTTTTTTTTTTTGTTATAAGGTTATTGTGCTGTTAAAGGAAAACTGGTTGGATTTGAAAATTAAATTCTGGGAAAACCTTTGTTAAAAAAAAGTGTTAAAATTTTGAATTTTACAGCTGTTTAAATGTTAAACTTTATGTTTTGAACTTTTATGTTAATGACATCTCTATTACTATATTTTTTATGAAAATATGTAGCAAGCAAATTATAGTCTTTTTTATTACTCTAAACTTAAAATAAAACTGGATTTTTTCAACTTTTATGAAATTGAAATGTTTTGCAACATGTTGCTAGAAACATTAAATAATTTAAATAACAAATTATGTTGTCTCTTATTTTATGTAGCAAAACTTGTTTCGCTACAGAGTAGTATTTTATATCGGCCGAAAGGAATTGTATTTACATTTCCAAAATATCAAAAATGTTTCATATATGTAAAGGGTGTTTCTTTAAGACCAATAGAACTTGAAATTGACTTAAAAACGAGGGATTTTTTTTAAATTTTTAGCTTTTAATTTGAAACATTTGTACAATATAAATTTATTCAAACTATTGGCCATTGTTAGCTATGACCTTTTCTCATATTTCTGGCACATAAGGATTTCGAACGAATCAAGACAATAACGGATACTCTGTTCCAAAGTGAAGCGTATCACAGAGACAGAGTGCTGCTTTGATTGAAGCAAATATTAGTCGGACGGGCCACGGTCTGGATTATAAAGCGGGTGAGGGAAAACTTCCCTACCACTTCATTCTAAATACTTTTTAACAGGTATTGCAACATGTGGCCGAGTGTTGTCATGATGGAATATTACTTTTTCATGTATGGCCGCATATACTGGGCCAATGCTCGCTTCAAAAATATTAGTTGCATTCGGTATAAATTCCCTGTAATAATCTGGACAGATTTCAGCAGTTCATAATAGGTGGGACCCTTTTACTCCCACCAAATACAAGGCATTACCTATGCGCCATGGATATTTGGCTTTGTTGTGGATTCGGCTGGTTGGTGGGACTTCACGTACGATCTCTTACGATTCGGGTTATTGTAATGGATCCATTTTTCATCGCAAGTAATGAATCTGTGCAAAAATGATTTTCTTTTATAGCGGTCAAACATCATTTAAGACATGCAAAATCGTTTTTCAAGGTCTCTCTGCTTCAAATCGTATGGTACCCAATTTCTCTACTTTTGTATGAATTCTGCAGCCCGCAAAAGTTTTGAAGTTGCGGCTTTAGTAGCTACCAATGATTTTTCAAGCTCCTGTTGAGTTTTACAAGAATTTTCATGGAGTAATGCCTGAAATTCTTGGTTTTCAAACTTTTTTGGCTGGCCTGGGACGGCACAAACCATCTCTCGCACAATGAAACCCTGCCTTCTGGACGTGCAATTCTGAGCCACATATTTGAGCATCGCACAGTGGTATGATAATAAAAAAAGATGGAAATAAATCTGTAACTTCTAAACCCTTACGCCGATTTGAATGAAATTTCACATGCGCAATGAGGAAGTGTATTCGAGTTTAAGTTTTGAATTCGAACATCATGAGCCCACCACAAGCTGGACCAGGGGTTCCCAAAGTAGGACACCTCGGGTATGTTCAATTTTTAAAATGACCCTATTTCTTCGTTTGTGTTCCGATTTAAAAAAAATTACACATATGGAATCTCCTCGTCGAGCACTACATAAAACCTTGTCGTAGCTATCAATTATCTCTTATAGCTTAGGAGATATTCGCATTTGAAAATTTAATTTTCAACATTTTTACCCACCCTACACCAGATTTTTGGTGACCGCGGTTCCAAATATTCTCCGATTTTATCCATTTTTCTTTTATAGGATTAACAATAGATCTATATATCAAATAAAGAAAGAAGTGTTTAAAAATCATGGCTGAGTCCAAAGTTCCATGCATTTGAATATAAAAAAATTAAAATAGGCGATTTTTCGCAATTTTTTTTGAGAAAAAAGTACTTTTATTCTTTTTCAGTTATCTAAAAAATTTCTAAGAGGATGTATAATGAATTTATACCTTTTGAAAAGCTAAATTAACGTCAAATATTTTAAATGAAAAATAAAATTATAATTTTTGATACCCGGGGGACCAAGTCCATTCAAAAAACGCCTATTTTTTATGTAAAATTAAAATTTAGGGCAAAAATTCTCAAATCGCGTACTCGATATCAAAATTTGGGATTTTTCCCAAAGTGAAATTTCATTAAAAAATATTGATAAATAAAAATTTTATTTCAATTTGAAAAATTTGTATCTATGCAAAATTCAATAAAAAACATTTTTTGGTCATATTTTTTAAAAAAGTATTACATGAATTTTTTAATTGTCAAAAGTTATATACATTTTTGAAAAGTACACAAAATCCTCTATCCATTGATATATAACATGTCTACCTTATGTTTGTTTACGTGTCAAATAAATTAGGGAAAACTTAACAATTCGCTGAGAATTTACCTAGCACTGTTATTTACATTCATAAAAATGTTGTTATGTAGGCAACATGCTTTTTTATGAATTTCTATGTTAGGTAAATTCTCAGCGAGTTGTTTAGTTTTCCCTAATTTATATTCATTAGCTAGTCATAGTGAAGAAGTTGTAGTTAGGCTACCGGGAGCCGAAACATTTATCTAGTCGGATTGTACTCATTAGCTAGCGTTTATCTCGTCGAATCATCTATTATAAGCTCGGCCATTAACAAACAATATTCCATAGATACAAGACAGCTCTGTGGTAAATAAGATTTTAAAGGAAGCAGATTTTTTTAGAACCTGGACAGACTAAGCATACCCCGGATGGAAACAAAAACTGTTTCACAAGGCATTGAATTGGAGAAAATTATTTGCTTCTAAAGTCTCTCAATAAAACTGCATCATTTATTTAATTGTGTAAAGTTTAGTTCCAATAAGGAAATTTCATAAAAATGTTAAATTAGTTTGCTTTACTTTCGACCCATAGTGCCTTATTATAAATACATTTTTAATATCATTTTATAACACCAACATGTGAATTGTAGAAAAAAAAATCATTCATTCATAGTTTTTTGTTATAGCCACCAACAAAAAAGATGAGGAGTATATTGATTTTGTCATTCCGTTTGAAACACATCAAAATATTTGTCGCAGTGCCACATTTTTATATATATTCTGGGTCCTCATAAGATTCAAAGGCGATCTAGCTATGTCCGTCCGAGAGGACCCCGTTGTCCGAAATTTTCAACAAATACTCTCGGTTTGTTTAGTACTGATAATGGGCAATATCAGTCCATGATTTCACCTAGCCCCCATACAAATGTCCCCCCGTAATACAGTTTGAGTAGTCATAAATATGTTGATTATGAGGCAATTCTGATACAATTTTGCACAAATTTGTTCTAACTACTCTGAAATTACACTGAAATTAAATGGCGAAAATCGGGCAACATTAGTCTCTAGTCCCCAATGGGGGACTCCCCATACAAATGATTTGAAGATTCAGAATTGTCTTATATCGTGATGAAATTGGACATCAAAATGTTTTATATGAACATAAATCTTTCTACTAACTTTTGTGGGGATCGGTTCATAATTGACCCTACCCCCATATAACCCCTATATCGAGATAAATATTTCATATGTCTCATATTGATGGTAGGGTATACAAGATTCGGCACAGCCGAATATAACACTCTTACTTGTTGTTATTATTATTATTGTTGTTTTCTTTATGACTTTTTTTGTTGTATTTAATGGTGGCTGTTGGAGTAGTTTTATAACAAACACTCAAACACATTTAGGCTTTTTTTAAAAAGTGTGTGTGTGTATCTGTGTGTGCTGAGCTGCTGTTGTTGTTAACAAGATTTAAGCCATAAGAAATTAAACCAACTGATTTTACGTTTCTACGAGTAACACAAACAACAACAACTCAGCAACGACCTTGCGCTTATTGCGCTCCACTGCCAAAGTCGTCGCAGTCTGTTAATGTGCATTTGTAATGTGGTGTTTTTTTTTTTTTGTTTAAATTACAGAAATAAATAATAACAACAAAACCAGCAACAGCAAGTTGCTGTTGCTGACAGCAACTACTACTGGTACAACAACTAAAACAAATATATAAACAAAAATTATGTAGAGTGTTTGTTATTGTTGTTTACATTATTGTTTGTTGTTATCATTTAAATTTATTTGTGTTTGCCTGCTTTTGCAGGCATATTCGAAATTTGTTTTGTCTTTTGATTTAGTCTTGTTTTTTTTTTCTAACATCAGCTGATGAACCTTTTCTGGGTGGTGTTTGAACAACAAGTGGTGAAAATCTATTTTGCACAATGGCCCTCGATACTTTTATAAAAGGCTTCATATTTTTTTATTCAATAATCTGTCATAATCTATTGTTGTACTTTTTTGCCCTCAATTTTGAAAGAAAACGTAAATAAACTAAATGGTCTTTCATTAAGCGCTTCCTATCTTAAAATTAAAATAAAACAAAATGTGTGTGAGATATCATCGAAATTTCCTATTCATTTGAAAGGCCTATCAATGCGGCCACGCCTTCTTTGGGTGTCTCGAATCCGAAATGTCAAATTTTCCATTACTCTGGCGCATAAATCAAGCTGAATTTGACTGATAACATGGGTTATGTTGGCTTTGAGAGCCTCTGTGGTTTGTGTCTTATTCACATAGACCTGCAACTTAAGAAAATCCAACAACAAAAATTCTAGAGGGATCAAAGTTGATCTCGGTGGCCAATTCACATCATCTCCACGTAATATGGCCATGCCCTCAAATCGTTCATGTTGTTAGTGTCCATATCATCCAATTCAGGCAAAAAGAAGTTGGTAATCTTCGACCTATAGGGCTCGCCGTTGACGGTGATGACCTGGCCAACGTCCTCCACAATCTAGCCCAAAATCCACAGTGACTTTTTCGTGATGCATTGGACGCTCTTGGATCTCATATGGATTGATATCGTCGGAAATTCTACAATCTTGTTTGTTGCATACCCATTCATCCAGAAATGAGCCTCACAGTAAAATGGACAAAGAGCGCGATCCTTGAACATTATAGTGTAAAAAACATATTTTTTTTTGTTGAAAATGTCGAATTTTTTACCAACGAATCGCCGTATGCGGGAAGTTTTGATTGACTTTTTGAATTTGAAAAAGTGCCTCTGAAGCACATCGATTGCTCACCAAAGCTTATCGTGAATGTGTTCCATCCGTTTCAACGTGCGCGAGATATTTTGTAACGAAAGACAAAGATCGCCAAGGCCAGCCGAAAATGTTTGAAGACCAAGAATTGGAGGCATTACTACATGAATAAACTCAACAAGAGCTTGCTCAATCATTGGGAGCTACTCAAGCGTCAATTTCAAAACGTTTGCGAGCAGCAGGATTCATCCAAAAGCTGGGAAATTGGGTACCATATGAATTGAAGCTGAGAGACCTTGAAAGACGATTTTGCATGAGAGACCGATCATTAAACGCTATAAAAGAAAATCATTTTTGCAACGGATCATTACTTGTGGATCCATTACGATAACCCGAAGAGTAAGAGATCGTAAGTGAAGCTCGGACAACCAGCTGAATCGAAACAAAAGCCAAATATCCATGGCGCTAATGTAATTCTCTGTATTTGATGGGAGCAAAAGGGTTCTATCTATTATGAGCAGATCATCACAGGGAAACTGTACCGAATGCAACTGATTCGTTTGAAGCGATCATTAACCGAAAAACGCCCAGAATATGCGGCCAGACATTAAAACGTAATATTCTATCATGACAACGTTCGGCCACATGTTGATATACCTGTTAACTCTTTGCGGTTTAGTGGTCACTTTACTAACCACCTTTTCTATAGTCTTTAAAACATAGTTTATTGGCATTTTTCTAAACAATTATATTTTAAAACAAGTAAGAGTGCTATATTCGGCTGTGCCGAATCTTATATACCCTTCACCAAATTATACTTCAAAATTTTAAATATTTTTAGGTAAACAAAATTTAATTTTTTTTTCAGTTGTTTTTTGAATTTTTTGGAAAAAAAAATTTTTCGATTGTTATTTTAATTTTTTTTTTTTAAATTTAAAATTTTTTTTTTTAAATTTAAAATTTTTTTTTTTTAAATTTAAAAATTTTTTTTTTTAAATTTTTCAATTTTTTTTTTTTTAAAATTTTAAAATTTTTTTTTTTTAAATTTTAAAATTTTTTTTTGTTTTTTCAATTTTTTTTTTTTTTTAAAAAAATTCGGGTTCAAAATTTTTTTCCCGATTTTGACCCATTGTAGGTCCAACTTAATATGGTCTTATATACGTCGTTGCAAATGTCTTTGAAATATCTATCATTAGATATCCATATTGTCTATATTAATGTCTTAGTAATCCAGATATAGGTAAAAAAAATAGGTCAAAAATCGAGGTTGTCTTGGTTTTTTCCTCATATCTCAGCCATTTGTGGACCGATTTTGCTGATTTTAAATAGCAAAATTCTCGAAAGCATGTCTGACAGAACTATTGAAGATTTGGATCCTGAAGATATCTGGGGTCTTCAGAAAACTGATTTCAACAGACAGACAGACAGACAGACGGACAGACAGACAGACAGACAGACAGACAGACAGACAGACGGACATGGCTTAATCGACTCTGCTATCTATAAGGATCCAGAATATATATACTTTATAGGGTCGGAAATGAAAAATGTAGAAATTACAAACGGAATGACAAACTTATATATACCCTTCTCACGAAGCTGAAGGGTATAAAAAAGCACAGTGTTTATTGTTCATCGATTTCCCATAAATTTATGCGAAACGAAAATTTTGATCAGAATTATTTTAAAGAAAAATTGCAATTGTTTTGATTTTAAACTTATACATCAAAAAGCGTGGCTGAAAGAGTTAAAAAGTATTTAGAATGAAGTGGTTGGGAAGTTTTGCCTGACTCGTCTTATAGTCCAGACCTTGCCCGACAGACTACTATTTGTTTCAATCGATGCAGGGCGCTCTCTTTGGGATACGCTTCACTTTGGAACAGAATTTTTTAATAGAAAAGAAATCGTCATTTATATAGTCAAATGTCAATATACGTTATACATTTTTGAAAACTAAACAAAATTAGCTTTCAGTTGGTATACAATTGACTACCTTTTATACCCCCACTTGACTTGAATCTCAACCAGTAAAATTCCATATTCTGCTACTAAAAACATAAGAAAATCAATCACTCACTATAAACTGGAACTTATTAAAAAAAAAGTAAAACATAAAATCAATTTAATATTTCTTATAAATTTATCTATTACGCATTCTATTAATTTCTATGATTTTTTTTAATTGATTTATAAATAATTAATCGCGTGCTGTTTATTATTTAAATTCGTCTGAGGCGTGTTTTTTTAAATTATTATATTTTTTTTTCTTCGTGCCACCTACAAATCACGCCAAGAATTGTAATATTCCACTCGTATCTAAATGTAAATTTAATTCTTATCTCGTTATTACAGCTAATATTTTATTAATACTTGAAGTAATTTTTAACATTCCTTAAAAAAAACCAAACTGGTTTAATTGAAATAAGTAATAAAATATTTAGAATTTTGTTTACAATTTACAAATTAATTTTTTGTTAAAGGAATTTTCGTTTAATCTTAAATATGCTTTTAAGCAAAAATTTACAAAAAAATAAAATCTGTTTAATGCCCAGTGGCTGCAGCTGTGATTTGAAATTGATGATAAAGCGTTTAACAATTGACAATTACTAGACAAGAAAATGCAGTTTTGTTGATTTTTTAATATTTTAAATAAATATTTATTAATGGGAGAATGTAAATGATACAAACACAAGCAGTTAATGGGTTTATTAAGGAGAATTTTAGTAGGTATAATAAGGTGAATCATAGTAAAGAAATAAGCCTAAACAGTGGAAAACAAAAGTGTTTAAACAAAAAAATAATTTTAAAATGTTCGATATGTTCTGACAATCGAACAAACAATCACGGCCGCTGTGGAGACCGCACTCGATCCCAGCCATTCCACATCTTGTTAAATTCATGAATCTATGTATGTCTGAGAAACACAGCAATGATCCGGAAGCCTTAGATAGTAAGATATATAAAGTATATAAATCGTCATACAACTTTAAATCATTTATGTAACAGTTTACACCAATCCATCTACCAGGAACAACTTACATTCAACCGTACTAAATGGGTTACTTGGTAATGATTGGTCATTACCCTCAGCATTACTTTAAACAATAAAGCAGGCCAACGGCAAAAAAAAGAAATTATAAATTTTGTTAGACGTTGCTCCACATAATTATTGATAACTTAGAAAGGGTTAGTCCGATATTATTAAAATAAACATAAAAAAGTTCAGATTTACATAACCTTTAATCCGTTTATATATTGAGTTTTAATCGGCTCAGTAGTTTCCGAGTTATAATAACAAATATAAAAAAAATATTTTTTTTATATGAAAATAAAAAATTTTTTGGTTTTAAAAAAATCATGAAAAATCTAAAACGGCTGAAATTGTTCAGATTTATTACTTCATCACAAAGCCACATGTAATAGAAACAAAATGAAATATTGATCATACAAATTGAATGATTCTTTTCGAATTTATTGACAATTATATGAATTCGCTCATTTTCACAAAATTTTAGGTTTTTGTTTGATATATATAAAATTGAGTAGTTTATGTTCTTCTTTTGATTGATTGAATTTTGAAAACATTTTCCCCATACTATTTACAAATTTTCATATATATATTGCATTTTAATTGGCTCAGTAGTTTCGGAGTTATAATAAAAAATTTAAAAAAAAATATATTTTTTTACAAGAAAATAATAAATTTTTTTGTTTTAAAAAAATCATGAAAAATCGAAAACGGCTGAAATTGTTCAGATTTATTAATTTATCACAAAGCCACATGTAATAGGAACAAAATGAGATATTGAACATACAAATTGAGGGATTCTTTTCGAATTTATTCTTAATTAAGTGAAATCGCTCATTTTCACAAAATTTTAGTTTTTTGTTTGACATAAAATGTAGTAGTTAATATTCTGCAATATATAAAATTTGTACCATATTTGTACTACTGGAACCACAATATGGTTTAAAAAACCTTAAATTTTTAATATTTTTGCCTTGTGTTCAATTTATAATATTTTTAATGCCGAAACTTACTCAATATCCCCACGCTCTTAAGAATCTCTCTCTCCCATTCTAAATCTTCATTCTCATACAAAATGCTTTACAATTTCCTATACGGACCTATATTGACAGTTTTTTTTTTTTGTTATATTATTGTTCAGATTTCAATTATTGATATTGTTTATTTAATTTTTTCTTAACAACCATTCATCATTCAATGTATACAAAATGTATTGAAAGATGGCGCCTTTTATTTTGAATAACTGGCTGACTGACTACCTGTTGTTTTATTTAACATAATTTAACAAATATAAAAATAATAATAATAAAAAACTGATATCAACAATAGTTTCGATTCATAAATATTTATTTAAACTGTGATCTAGAATGTTAAAAAGGAATATTTAAAGAACAATATTCGTAATAAATTGTATTAAAATACGAGCATTTAGATTTGTTAAAGTGGTTTTTAATTTAATTATAACGATAACATCTCTATCATTAATAATACTTTTTGTTAATCTTGTTCAAACAATCAAGATCAAGTTTAAGTTTAAATAATTTATGGAAAATATGTAAAATGGTTTCGATTTCTTGGCAACATGTGTTAAATAATGTTTTAACATATTTATGTTTGTAAGTATTCCTTGGGGTTTATGTTGAAAATATTATTGTTTTTTTTACATTTTATAATATTTTTAAAGACCTGTGGGACTTTATTTTAATGTTTAAACAAATTAACAAGATTTGTTTAGAATTTTTAATATTTTTATGGTTTTGTTAAGTATTTTGTACATTTTTTTTATTAAGTTGTTTATTAAAGAGATTTCTGTTTTTTTTGTATAAATTCTTATGGATCTTTTAAGTACATACTTCAGAGAAGAGGGCTATTAATCAATTTTAAAGTGTTGTAATTCTTAATGTACAATTCTGAAGAGTGTAAACGAAATATGAAGCAGAAAGCTAAAAATAAATGTTAAAACAATAAAAAAATTATAAATTGTATAGACACTGAACTTAAAACAAAACAAATAAAGAAATAATAATTGAAGATCAGTGGCAGATCAGTGAGACTTTCAGAATTGCATGGACTACAAAGTTGTGAAACGATTTTAGACATCTACACTTCTCTGTGAGGCCTTAATTTTTAATTTCTGTGCCGAATTTCCTAAGTTTCTCCAAATTAAATTAGATTCTGTAAAGATCAACAATTGTAGCCGAAATTGGATATCTAAAGATCTAAGTTTGAAGCTGAAATTGGATCCTCAAAAGATCATCTAACATTAATTCAATTGTAGATGATCTTTTGCTATTAGATCCTCAAAATTTCAAAGACTAAAGTTGTAAATGGATTCTGTATAGAACCAAGATTAAATCTGAAATTGAATTATCTAAAGATCTATTAAATCAACCAAATCCTTCATTCAGGATTCTTAAATTTTTTGTTAAACATTTGTTGACATTTCAAAACAAAATCTCCCTCTTTAATTTGTCATCCTACCATTTCAAATTATCAATAATTTATTATCAAAAACTTTAAATCAATGATTTTTCATGAATATAAATTATGATTATTTTTGTCATATATTGGTCAAACTCTCTATTATACAAAATTGTTTTTTTATTGATAAAGTCCACAAAGTTCAAATACAAACACAATATTTTTATTAAAACAATTAATTTATGGCGATCACGAAATCTCGTTTAATTCTTATTTTTTAATTTTAATTTCCATACGAAAAGTACTAAACAACACAAAACAATTTCAACAAATCAAATCAAATAAAATCAAATCAGAATCAGAATCAAACAACAACAGACCGGACCCTTATTTTCCAAAGATCATCATGCCAGGCACAAGACACACATACAAAACACACACACACAATCAGTTATGTGTCTCGCTCATCTAATCGATCGGTCGGTCAAATGCAAGATATTTTTTTTAAACATGTTTAAAAACAATAAATTAATTAAAGTCAAAACGAACCCTAGAGACTGAAAAAAAAACACAGACAGACGTTCGTGTCTGTTAAAAAACACACATTTAAACAACAATAATAATAATAAATATCACACATTCAAAGGGGTACAACAATAATATTAAAAAAATTACTTAGAAGTAAAATCCCAGCAGTTTTAGGAGACTGTCCCGAACTAGTGATTTTACCTATCACTTAGGGGGACATAAGTAGGTTCTACAAAGACTAGTTATTTTAATACGTGTGTGTCCTAAGCAGGGGGGGTCAATTGACCAATTTTTATTACAATGAGACTAACTGATAGCTGGTCCAAAGTAGTCAATGCATTGGATTCATATATAGGTTACGTAGAGTCAGTTACCTTACTAGCTACCTAACTGGTTACTTGATCACCCACATAACTAGTTATTTTAACATGCAAGGGTGCAAGCGAAAGCTAATCGACCTCAAAGAGTCAGTTAAAAAGACATCTCATAGACAGTCCAATTGCTTGTGAACAAGCCTTCCTTCGACAACTCTACTATACATTACTTCTGGTGGCTAAAATAATTACTTTCTAAAGTTCAGTACAAAATAAACGTTTAAATTGACTACACTCTGGGTTACTTAGAGACAGTAAGGTGACAATTGACTTGAGGCTAGGTTACATGGGATGTCAGTATACTTAAGCAAAAAGAAAATAAACTGTATGAGAATTATAACAACATAATTTATATAAAAACTGCAGTACAAAATAAACGTTTAAAATAACTACATTCTAGATTACTTAGAGACACTTTAGTGACAATTGACTTCACGCTAGATTACCTGGGATGTATAAAGTAACCAGTTGACTTCTCTCTGCACTACAAAAAGCACATACTTGTCAAATGATCCAAAATATATCAATTGGAGTTAGCCATTAGTGACAATTACTGTATATAAGGGATGTATTGACTACTTGCTTAACTGCTGGGATACTCATTGCTCTCAGCGTACAGAACAAGTGAATTACAAAGCGACATTCGACAAACGTAAAATGGAAATTAAGTTTTTCAGAAATCGCCTAACACAGAATAACAGAAAATTAAATTAAGATATATGAGATTCTTTTAAATCGTAGAAAGCAATTAATAAAATAATCTTAAATATGGTTGTATCGGATCTTGTATACCCACCATCAGTCCTAGTTTTGAAACTCTATGGAGACTTGAATCAGTTATGGTTCGAACTATAAAGAATTTGATACAGTGATTAATTTCTTAAAATTTTAAATGAAATTTAAATTAATATTGTCTTAATGACATAAAAATGCGAGATTTTTTCACATTTTTAGCTTTTATTTTTAAACATTTGAGTAATATAAATTTATTTAGAGTATTCGCCATTGTTAGCTATGAACTTCTCCCATCCTTCTGGCAACATATGGATTCCGAGCCAAAAGAATTGCTCAGCTTTTGAGGCAAAGAACGAATTAAGCCATTTTCGGATACTCTGTTCCAAAGTTAAGCGTATCCCAAAGAGAGCGTTCTGCATCGATAGCAACAAATAGTAGTTGGATGGGGCAAATTCTGGACTATAAGGCGAAACCTCCCAACCACTTCATTATAAATAGTTTTTAGCAGGTATTGCAATATGTGGGCGAGTATTGTTACGATGGAATTTTATGGTTTCATGTCTGGCCGCATGTTCTTGGATTATTTTGGCAAATGCTCGCTTTCAACGAATCAGTTGCATTCTGCACAGCTTCCCTGTGATGGTCTGGTCCGATTTTAGCAGCTCATAATAGATAGGACCCTTTTGTTCCCACCAAATACAGAGAATTACCTTAGCGCTATGGATATTTAGCTCTCGTGTCGATTCTGCTGGTTGATCGGGCTTCACATACGATCTCTTACGCTTCGGGTTATCGTAATGCATCTATTTTTCATCGCAAGTAATGAATCGAAGCGAAAATTGAATAACGAAAATTGTATGTATATTCAATTCTCAAAATTATCAAATTCAAAACTCAAAATTCAATAGAAAATATCAGACAATTTTGTTTTTGAGCACATGAATAATTGATTCAATTATAAAATAATTACAATTGATAGTTCAATATGCGATATAAATTTGAATTGAAACGGTTTAAGAAATAGTTTTTTTTTTGTGAAGGAACTCTCTAAGTTTCATTTAATTACCTCCCTTATTATTCATAATTTATTTTCAACAAATTAAGGAGAATGTCATTAGAAGTCATTAAAGAACCAAATTGTAAAACAATTATTCTTTACCTAATTACAACGAAAAACCTAATTACATACATACATTAATTAATTACCTTATTTCTCTTTCATTCTTACAGATTTCCAAAAGAAAACACAACCCAAAAGAAAATGAAAAAGGAACAACAACAACAGCAACAAGAAAATTGTTGAACACCACAAATGACAGCCATGTTAATTTATGCAATTGCATTACAACAACTAATTGACAATTCTAAACAAGTCGTCATTCAAAGACAACACGTTCCTTTGCCTCACTAGCTGACTGGCTGGCTGGCTGGCTAACTGCTGCAACAAAAAGAAGCAAAACATTAAAAACCCATAAAACTACAAAAAAAATTTACCACCAAAATTTAAGCAGCCGCATTTTGTTGAAACCAAAAGCAATTAAAACAAAAACCCTCGAATTTAAAGTTTATTAACACCAATTTATTTTTCCTTACTTAATACGAAACGGAAATCCATAAAAGGGCTTGAGTATTTCATTATTTGTTAAGTTAGTGGCGACACTAACTCCACTGCTTCCTCTCTGGCCCTTTAAAAATAAAAACAAAAACATTCACAATGGACTCACGCATCGGCCTGGATTACATTGTCGAAAATCGTGATTATATTTCGAAATTAGGCACCGCTTTGGATACAAACAATGTTGTGGTTAAGAAGCAAGTCTTCGAATTACTATCAGCTTTATGTGCGTATAATGCCGATGGTTATGCTCGTGCCATAGAAACATTAGAATATTATAAGGTAAGTTTTTTTTTATACAATATAATTAATAATATTTAAATTTATATTTATAAAACAAATAGTAGTAATAAGTTATAAAAAAGAATCTTCCAAATGATGAAATACTGAGTGGTAAATTGGATTCTCCAAAGGCCTATGTTTGAAGCTGAACTAGGATTCTTTAAAGATCCACGGTTAAAGCTGAAATTAAATTCTTCAAAGACCTATGTTTGAAGCTGAAATTGGATTTTCCAACGATCTACGATTGCTCAGCTCAGATTGATCAGCTGAAATTGGATTCTGTAAAGATCCACAATTGAAACTGAAATTGAGTTATTTAATAGCTAGGATTGAAGAAGAAATTCGATTCTGTAAGGATCCACGATTCAATTTGACTCTCTAAAAATCTACGGTTGAAACCGAAATTGAATTCTGTTTCTACGACTGATATACGATTTAAGGTGAACTTGGATTTTGTAAAGATCTACAACTAAAATTGGATTCTGTAAAGATCAACAATTGAAGCTGTAATTGGATTCTCTAAAGATCTACAATTGCAGCTGAAATTTTACTCCCTTAAGATCAACGATTCCAGCTGAAATGGGATTCCATAAAGATCTAATATTGAATATGAAATTGAATTCTGTAAAGATCCACGATTGAAGCTGAAATAGAATCCTTTAAATATCTGGGATTGAAGATAAATTGGATACTGTAAGGATCCACGATTCAATATGATTCTCTAAAGATCTACAATTGATTCTGAAATGGAATTCTGTAAAGATCTAATGTTGAATATGAAATTAGATTCTGTAAAGATCTACGATTACAGCCGAAATTGGATTCCGTTTCTACTGAAATTGAAACCAAAATAGAATTCGTTAAGAATCTACGATTGAAGGTGAAATTGAATTCTCTAAAGAGCTACGATTAAAACTGTAATAGGATGCCATAAAGATAGATGATTGAATTTTCTTTGATTGAAACCGATATTGGAAACTGAAATTTGATACTCCAAAGATCTACGTATGATTAACAATAGAAGCTGAAATTGGATTTTGTAAGGATACAGGATTGAAGCTAAAACTGTTGCCGAAATTTAATTGTAAAAAGATTCACGATTGAAGCTGCAATTCACTGCTGCTCAGTTATATTAGGCTTTTGTTTCTAAAAATGTATATGTCATTTATTCTCACTAGTGTAAAGAACAAAGTTTTATTTTGCTTCGAACATGTCGAATTTTGTGCCAACTATCGTCATATGCGGGAAGTTATGCTTTAATTCTTTAATTTAAAAATAAAAGTGTCGCTGAAGCACACCGATTGCTCAGCAAAGCTTGAATGTTTTCCATCGGTTTCAATGTGCGAGAGATGGTTTGTTCGGTTCAGAAGTGGTGATCTATGACACTGAAGACAAAGATCGCCAAGGACAGCCCAAAAAAACTTTGAAGACCAATAATTTGAGACATTATTCCATGAAGATTTTTGTTAAACTCAACAAGAGCCTGCAAAATCATTGAGAGCTACTCAAGCAGCAATTTAAAAACGTTTACGAGCAGCAGGATTCATCCAAAAGCATGGAAATTGGGTACCATACGAATTTAACTTGAGAGAATGAAAAATATATCCATTACGATAACCCGAAGCGTAAGAGATCGTATGTGAATCCTGCCCAACAAGCCGAATCGACACCAAATCCAAATATCTAGGGAAAATATCTAGGAAGGGAAATTTTCTGTATTTGGTGGGAGCAAAAGCGTCCTATCTATTATGAGCTGCTGAAATTTGACCAAACCATCACAGGGAATCTGTACCAAACTCAACTGATTCATTTGAAACGATCATTGGCCGAAAAACGCCCAGAATATGCGCTCGGACCACATTTAGCAATCCCTTATATAAAAAACATTTATAATGAAGTGTTTGGGAAGTTTTTCCTCACCCGCTTTATAGTCCAGAGCGTACCCCGTCCGACTACTGTTTGTTTCGATCGATGCAGAACGCTCTCTCTGGGATACGCTTCACTTTATAACAGAGTATCCGTTATTGGCTTAATTCGTTCTTCGCCTCAAAAGATGAGCAGTTCTTTTGGCTTAGAATTCATATGTTGCCAGATAGCTAATAATGGCCAATACCTTGAATAAATTTATATTGTACAAATGTTTCAAAATAAAAGCTACAAATTTAAAAAAATCTATTTTTCTTAAGTTATACAACCAATAGTTTATGATAAATAAATCTTTTGTGAATTCCAGTTAATTAATTCTCCTTTTTTCTCTCTCCTTTTTTCCAGAATCTCAAAAATGAAAGATATCGCTTTAAAATAGTTATCAACGAATTGGAAAAAACAACAACGATTGAATATCAAGTTGCCCTTTTGGCATTTATTAATTGTGTGATCATTTCGGCAGCAACGCTACAAGATCGCATTAGAATACGAAATGAATTTATAGGTAAGTGGGGCACAATTTAAACCATAAAAGAAACACTATTTTTAAACTTATTAACAGTTATTAAAGTAATGTAATTAAAAAGGCGTGTAGATAAGTATTCTAAAAATAAAATAAAAAATAACAGTAGTTCAAAAACCTTATTTGACAATGACAGCAACTACCAGTATCAAAGAATAATAACATAAACAAACTGCACAAAAGGAATTGAAGACCAAAACAAATAAACAAATAATTTAAAATAAAGACCAGTGTCGATTGGCCATTTAATTGTTTATTACTTTTTGTTGGCCACAAAATTCAAAGCGAATATTATTGAATTTAAATTTGAAATTGAAGTGTAAAAGCTATTGATTGCTAATAAAACACCTTCACATTATGCGGGTGAACAAACCAACATCTCTCGTTTTTAACATCACTACGAGTACAATGGCTTGAAACCCCCATTTATAGTGGTGTAAGAAAAAATATACACAACCCATAAATATCAAAGCGTGAGTACACGATTTTACATACAATACATAAAAACAAAATCTATTGGTATTTTGCGAATTTAAAGAAAAGAAAAAAACTGAAAAAAATAATCAATAAACCAAAACAACTTTAACTGAAATCAACCGCCAAATTTATAAACAAGCTAAACCCTATAAGGGAAAAGGGGTTGCTAAAACGGTATTTATTTAGTGTTAATTTAAATATAAATGTTTAATTTAATTAAACCGTTACACTTGTTGCTGCCTATTAAAGTATTGACAAGTATTTTAATTAGATTTTATATAAAATTACGTAAAGTTTTAAACACTTATTATGACATTATTCTCTATTAGTATCACAGATTTTTGTTTTTTTAAATACCTATGAAAATTCTACACATTAAGGCAGATTTATTTTTTTAGCTCTAAATGATGATGATACAAAATTAAAAGAAAAATCACAAAAACATAAACAATAAAAGTAACCGGGACATCTAAAGAAAGAAAGTTGTTTGTTGTGGAAAAATGGAAAAGATAAGATTAATATCATAATTACGATATTTTGTTACTAATTTTATTGATAACTGTTCAATAATTGCAAAATCTCTACCAATATCTTGTAACTTAAACATTTTTTACTTTGTGTCGAACTTTTTTACTCGGCGAAGAACAGCTGATGCTGTTGTTAAACGAGTTAATAACAGCTTCAGCTAGTTTTATATTTAAAGTAGACTTCAACGTCAGAAGTATACTTTCACTTGTCTATGATAGACCTAAAGTCCACTCTTAAGTAAAGTCGAGTTTAATTCTCTTAAAATGTACTTTATTTTTGACTATGATTATGGGCCAATGATTTTAATTATTTGCATACATATTGTTACGAAATTTTACTTGAATTCAAATATAACTATTTTAACGGCTGATTTAAAAGTAGTATAATGCTTTCAAATAGCAGTGCTGTAATAGCAAACTTTAACATATCTGTTGGCATTATTAATATTGAATAAAAGCTTTCAGTTGACCATTATTTGAATTCGAATATTCAGTTAAAGAACATTGTAGAAAGTACACCACAGATGGCGTATGTATTAGTAAGAATAGAATATTCGAACTTTGACAGTTAAAGAGCAATCTAGAGTGCAGATGGCAGTGTTATAAATAGTGGCAGAGGTTGCAGTCGTTAGGGAGTTTATCAGAGACGCTTTTCGAACAAACATCAACTGAGTGCTGTGTTTTTCAAATGAATTCGTGTACATTATAAAGTGTGTCTGTATTTCTGCGAATTTATAAACGTGAATAAAAAAACATTGAGTGACTATTTAATTCTGTTGTTGTACATTTTAAATAAAGAGTTGTTACAAACTACTAAACGGCTTTTATTTGCAATCAAAAGTATCCGGTTTATTTAAAGTAAATAAACCAACGTTTTGAAAAGGTTAAAACGTAACAATATTAATTATGGTTCATTGTAAAACTAAAGAAACATAATCACACCTATCGCGAATCAACATTTCACATGAAATATTTTCCCTTTTCCTTTTTTCGTTCATCAACTTTGTTCACGTGAAAAAAATTCCCCTTGTTGTGAAATTTTTAGATGGAATTTTGTAAACAATAAACAGCTGTTACGAACAAAATCAACTATTGTGAATGTAAAGTTCATCATGATATTCCCGATAGCAATTTTCCCTTCGAGGGAAATGGATATTTCATGGGAACAAAATTTCACATGTTATTGCCGATAGGGGTGAATGTATTCATAATCTGAATATTTTCGTGAGCTAATTTCTGTCGCTCATTAACCCAACAATGAAGTGCCTATCAAATCAGCTTTATATAGCTTCATATAACCATTCTTTCCCAGAGGATTTTCCTTAGATCAATGGCAGATCTTTATAGAAAGCAATATCTGCAATATAGCTTCTAGAATCCAATTCTGACTTTTATTGTACAAGTTTATAAAATCCGACTTTAGCATTAATCATAGATCTTCATATAATTCAATATAGATCGTTATCCGATTCCAAAAAAAATCTTTAAAAGATCAATATAAACTTTTTTCAAGTTACAGTAGGATCTAGATAAACATATAAAAAACATTAATAAAAAATTAAAAAAAATACGTTTTCATGTCTTTCTGAAACTAAATTTTTAAAAAGATCTGTATTTACTATATTTCAAGTTACAGTACGGTCTAGATATATAAAAATCAATAATAAATAAAGAAATATTTCTAAAAATTCCATTCCGTAAAAATTAAAAAAAAAAAAAATATTTCGGCGGGTGCTGGCGGCTACAATTTCTTTACAAAGACATTCCCCATAAGTTTCTTTAAATGATGTATATATTCATAGGACGGGCTTCGACGGTCTTTTTTTTTGGCAAGCTATATAACATTCTTAGAAAAAAAAATTTAAGAATATTTGAGAACCAAGTTTAAAGGACTATAACAGGAAAATGGAGAGGCCCATAAATATAAGATATACATTTAATAAAAGCCTATATCAATGTTTATCTATGTTTTGAAGTATGAATTTCAATATGGTAAAACCATTGAGATATATCTAATTTAGTAAAGCAGTAAAATATTAAAAAAAATTAACGAAAATATGATTCAAAATTTGTTAAACTTCTGGCGCTTCTGTCGAGAAAACGAAATGTCCAATTGAAAAACCCATTTGTATTGGAGGAGAGCAGATTGTCAGCTTCCGAAAAAACTTAGTTTTTCCAAATTCTGAAGATACCGATTTTCATAATTTTGTCCACCTAGATTTTGATTTGGAACCACAGTGCAATGTCAGCTTTGATCATAAATGTTTTGGAGAATCTAATTTCAGGCTTCATTTTAGTACTTTAGAGAATTCAATTTCCGCTTCAGTTATGGATCTTTAGAAATTTAAATTTTTAGCTGCAATTGTAGATCTTAAGAGAAATCAATCGTAGACATTTACAGAATCCAGCTTCAGTTATTATCGTAGATCTTAAGGGAGTCCAATGTCTGCTTCAATTGTGGATCTTTAGAAAATTCAATTTCAGCTGCAATCGTAGTTATTTGAAGAATCCAACTTCAGTTGTAATCGTAAATCTTAAGGGAGTTCAATTTTAGCTTTAATCATAGATCTTTAGATAATTCAATTTCATTTTCAAATTTCAGCTTCAATCGTGAATATTTAGAGATTTAAATTTTTAGTTCCATCGTAGATCTTTCAAAATACAAATTTTGCTTCAATCGAGGAAGATAAATCTTAATAGATACCAATTTCAGTTTTGATCTTAGATCTTAAGAGAATCCAATGTCAGATGCAATCGCTGATCTCTACATAATCCAATTTCAGCTTAAATTATAGACCTTTAGAGAATCCAATTTCAGCTTCTGTTGTGAATCATTAGGTACTTATTTGGTGTATGACTTAAAAATGTGAGATTTTTTAAAATGTTTAGCTTTTCTTTTTAAACATTTGTACATTATTAATTTATTCAAAGTATTGGTCATTGACCTTTTCTTATCTTTCTGGCAAAATATGGATTCCTAGCCAAAAGAACTGATCATCTTGTGAGGCCAAGAACAAATTAATCCAATATCGGATACTCTGTTCTAAAGTGAAGCGTATCCCAGAGAAAGCGATCAGCATCGATAGATACAAATTGTAGTCGGACGTGACAAGGCCTGGACTACAAGACCGTTGAGGCAAAATTTCCCAACCACTTCTTTCTAAATAGTTTTTAGCAGGTATTGCAATATGTGGCCGATCGTTGTCATGATGGAATATTACGGTTTCATGTTTGGCCGCCAATGATTGCTTCAAACGATTTAGCTGCGTTCGGTACAGGTTCCCTGTGATCGTCTGCTAGGATTTCAGCAGCCATAATAGATAGGAGCTCCCACTAAATACAGAGTATTACCTTTAAGTCAAGGATATTTGGCTTTGGTGTAGATTCGGCTGGTTGGTTGGGCTTCACATACGATCTATTATGCTTCAATCGGTGCAAAAATTATTTCCTTTTATAGCATTCAAGTAGCATTTCAGACATACAAAATCCCAGCTTCAATTCGTATGGCACCCAATTTCCCTGCTTTTAGATGAATCCTGCTGCTTGCAAACGTTTTGAAATGGCTGATTGAATAGCTCTCTTGTTGAGTTTGACAACAATCTTCATGGAGTAATGCCTCAAATTATTGGTTTTCAAACTTGTTTGGCTGGCGATCTTTGTCTTCGGTGTCAAAATCACCACTTCTGAACTGCACAAACCATCTCTCGCACATTAGAACCGATGAAACGCATTCACCATAAGCTTCGGTGAGCAGTCGTTGTGCTTGAGCGCACCGAAGCGCACATAGATCCTAGATCTTTAGAGAATCCAATTTAAGCTTCAATCTTGTATCTTTAGAGATTCGAATTTCAGTACCAATTGGATCTTTACACAATCAAAGTTTAGCTTTAATCGATAATCTTTAGAAAATTCCCAAATTCAACTTCAATAGTAAATCTTTAGACAAAATATTTTCAGTTCCAATCGTAGATCTTTATAGAATCCTAATTTAGCTTCAATCGTATTAGAAACCCCAATGCCAGCTTCAATCGTGGATCTTTTAATTATCCCGTTTCAGTTACAATCGCATATCTCAAGAGAATTTAGTTTCGGCTTCAATCGTGGATCTTTAGAGAGTACGGTTTCAGTTGCAATCGTAGATTTTTAAAAAAAATCCATTCTCATTTAAAAATCTTAACAGAATTCAATTTCATGATCTTTAGATAATTGAAGTTTAGTCTTTGGAGAATAATGTTTAGCAAAAACTATTTTTACCTTAAAGGGTTAATACCTTTTGGAAATAATCAAAAACTACTTGTTTATTTACACTTTATTGATGTTTTGGCGGCGTTAAATCATATAAAGAGTAAGTAGCATTTCTGCGTTATAACCTTGACCAATAGTTCTGGCAAAAAGATAAAAACAATAATAAAAAAAAGGCTGTTGACGAATGACGATGACGACGGCACATTAACATCATAACTTTAACTACAAACATATAATTTTAATAAGCCTCTAGCTACTTTAAAGCAGATAAAGAAGAAGTAGTTAGTAGTTCCCTGGTAATGAACCGCAACAAATGGTCACAAAGACTTAACACGTGTTAATGATTTAATGATGATGTTGCTGATGATGCAAATTATAGCTACAACTTATTTTATTATGGCTTAAATACCCATATATTATGAAATCAATCAAGTAGCTTTTTACTCTCTTCTATGGAGTGGATATATTGAGTTTAGCAAACAATGTAACAAGTAAATTTTTCATTAATTTCATGAATATTTTTTGATATTTTTTTTTGTGAATGATTAAGCAGCTTCCGGCTATTCCTAAATGGATATAAATTGTATTTTATTTATTTAAACAAAAATAATTTCACCTGCCTTTTTAAAATTTATTTTTTTGTTTACAATATAAACAAGTCTTCCTTTTTGGGTTTATTTGACGTAGAAACTCGCCTCAGCGTTGCGCAGTATGTTCCCAATTTATTTCAACAATTAAATGCGCCAAATTTGGTGGGGTATTTTGTTGTAATTAAAGACAATAGATGTTGTTTATTGTTAAACTTTATTGTTTTTTTGTAAAAAACAAAGTTTTTGTATAAATAAATGAATAAATAAAGGAAAATTGAGAAAAACTATAAAACAAAGATTTGACGTAGGAAAAAAAAAGCTAAAAAGTATTGAAATCTTTTGTAGAAAACTTACTTCTAATCTGCCTCAAACAAGGGCATTTTTTTCTTCACCATACTCATTGAAATTCCTACCAGCCCTTATTAATAGGGGGTGTATCCACATAATTACTACATATAAATTTAATATTTTATAGCATTCATTCTCTATTCACTTTGTGAATAAAATACATGTGTCAATTATATGCTGTACCGCATATAATTAACAAACCCTGCAACTGTTTAGCAAGTATTTACATGAAATCTTATTTGTCACTTTCAAAACTGAACTTTGATTTATTGAAATGTTAGAGAACAATTTATACATAATTCATCTCTCAACCACAATTCATTGGAATCCATTGTATTCGAATACAATAGATAAAGAAGATGATGATGAAGAAGAAGAAAAATGCTAATAATAGTAGTGAATATCAAATTAAACTACATTTGTTTTTATTACTTTGAGTTAAATAATTCAATTAATTTCAATAAAATGTTTGTTTTATCAACAATTTATTTGTTTTGCATGACATTTAATTCATAGTGCTTGCTCAGGGATTGAAGAAGAGTGTAATAAAAACAGAGAATACAATTTCAATCATAAATCTTTAAATATTTAAATTTAAGCTTCAATAAGGATCTTAACAGAATCCAATTCCAGCTTCAATCGTGGATCCTTATAGAATCCAATTTAAGCTTTCCTAATTGATCTTTAATTGTTCAATTTCAACTTCAATCGTGGATGTTTACAGGATATATTTTCTGCTTCAATGATTGATCTTTAGAGAATCTACACAGATAAAACAGATTCGTGTTGGCAACCGAATTTGTTGCCAATCGAATGATTCTATCTTCGTGACCGAATTTTACAGTTGTGGCTACAAAATTTTAACAAAAGTTTGGTTACTTTAACCGAAATTCTTCTTTATCAACTGACTTTCTGTTGATAGAATCGAAAAATTCTATGTGTGCAACCGAATCATTCGATTGGCAATAAATTCGGTTGCTATCACGAATCTGTTTTCTCTGTGTAGTTTTTAGCCTCAATCGTAAATTTTAAGACAATCTAATTTAGCTTCAATTGTAAATCTTTAGAGAATAAAATTTTAGCTTCAATCCAGGTATCTTAGAGAAAAAGCAACAAAACAGCGAAGTTTCGTTTGCATCGAAAATATTGAATTTTGTGTAAACAAAGCTTCATATGCGGGAAGTTTTGCTTTATTTCTTTAACTTAAAAAATTAAGGTGAAGCACTCCTTATGTTCAATGTGTTCCATCGGAGAGCGATGGTTTGTGCGGTTCAGAAGTGGCCAGACAAAAAGGTTTGATGATTGGAGGCATTACTCCATGAATATTGTTGTAAAATTCAACAAGAGTTTGCAAAATCATTGAATTCAAAATTATTTGCGAGCAGCAGGATTCATGAAAAAACATTTTAATTGGGTACCATACGAATTAAAGCCGAGAGACCTTGAAATACGTTTTTGTATATCCGAAATGATGTTTGAACGTTATAAAAGAAAATCGTTTTTGCCCTGAATCATTACTTGCGATGAAAAATGGATCCATTACGATAAACCGAAGCGTAAGAGATCGTATGTGAAGCCCGGACAACCAGCTGAATCAACACCAAAGACAAATATCCATGGCGCTAAGGTAATTCTCTGTATTTGGTTAGAGTAAAATCTATTATGAGCTGCTGAAATCTGACCAGAACATCACAGGGAACCTGTAAAGATCGCAACTGATTCGTTTGAAGCGAGGAAAAACGCCCAGAATATGCGACCAGACATTAAACCGAAATATTCCATCATGGCAATGCTGCGCCTCAAGTTGCAATACCTGTTAAAATGTAGTTAGAATGAAATGGTTTTGCCTCGCCCGCTTTATAGTCCCGTCCGACTACTATTCGTTTCGATCAATGCCGAACGCTCTTCTCTTTGGAACAGAATATACGAAATTGGCTTGTTTCGTTCTTGGTCTCAAAAGATGAGCAGTTCATTTGGCTCGGAATCCATAAGTTAACAGAAAGATGGGAAAAGATCATAGCTATCAATGGCCAATAGTTTGAATAAATTTATATTGTACAACTGTTTCAAAATAAAAGCTAAACATTTAAAAAAATCTCTTATTTTTGTGTCGTGGGTGTACAATATCAACTTCAGTCTTTTACAGCACCCAATTTCACCTTGAATTCTACAACTTTACAAATTCCAGTTTTATTCTGAATCGTAGATCTTAAGAGAATTCAATTTCAACTTTAATTCCGTATATTAAGAGAATCTAATTTCGGCTAAAATACTGGATATATACAGAATTAAACTCCTGCTATAATCGGAGATCTTAAATGAATCCAATTTCAACTTCAATCGTAGTCATTTAGAGAGTCCAATTTAAACTTCAATCCTGGATCTTTACAGTCTCCAATTTTAGCTTCAATTCTGGATCTTTACAGAAACCAAATTATAATAACAACGCTACCAAATTATCCAAATTTACTAACTTTCTGTTACAATCTAAGATCTTAAGAGATTCATGGTATCATCGCACATTATAAGTTTGTCATTCCGTTTATAATTTCTACATTTTTCATTTTCGTCCCCACAAAGTACATATACACATCTGCTCAAAATAATAGATACACCAAAATTTATTTTTTAAAAACGAAAAAAAATAATGGTATATTGTAAAATTATAAAAAAAATTCAGTCGATTTTTATTTATAGTTAAAAGGAGAGTAAAAAACAAAAACAAAATATTTCATAATTAATAATAAATATTATAAAGTAAATTAAATTTCTTAAATTTCGAAAAATTTGGTGCTCATAATAATAGATACATTTTTAAAAATTCTTGTTAAACAAAAGCTAATAAATTTTATCTTAAAAAAAATAGTTTATTATTAAAGTAAAGCTAGTATCCAGTATATCCACCTTTGTTTTGTAAAACTTTCTCCACTCTTCTGGGCATACTGGATATCAAGTTCTGACACTTCTCCAATGGAATCTCGTACCATATTTTTTGCGTTTTCTCCCATAAATCGTCTTTATTTTTGAAAACTTCCTTCGAAAGCCTTATCTTTAATTCACTCCACAAGTTTTCTATTGGGTTTAAATCAGGGGATTGGCTGGGCCAGCTTAAAACAGGTACGTTATTCTCCAAGAACCAGTTTTTAACTAATCTTGAACTATGTTTTGGGTCGTTGTCCTGCTGGAATGTCCATATTAATGGCATATTTTCCGATGCATATGGAAGCATTACGTTTTCCAATATGTCTCTATACCCACTAGCATTCATGGTATCTTCTATTCGGAATATCGGACCAACACCATTCCATGAAAAGCAACCCCAAACCATTATGTTTCCCCCGCCATGTTTTACCGTCTTTTTTGTAAATTTAACGTGGAATTCTTTTCCTTTTGGTCGGCGTACATTTCTTTGGCAGTCGTTTCCAAACAAATTTATTTTTGTTTCGTCGCTCCATAAAATATTTCTCCATTTTTTTTCGCCTTCACACCCGGACCATTGTAAGTGCTCTTTAGCAAATTCTAATCTTGTCTTGATATTTTTTTGGCGCATTAGTGGCACTTTTCTGGCAATTCTTCCCGGCAATTTAGCTTGTAAAAGACGACGACGAACTGTTTGTGGACTGATTTCGTTACATAGCTCCGCAGAAATAGCTTTCGATGATATGAAAGGGTATTTTTTAACCATAAGGACGATCCGCCTATCTGTTTCTGGACTGGTTTTCTTTGGTCTACCGCGAGTTTCTCTTTTTTGTTTTTTAGATAAAGCATTTTGGACAAAATGTAAAGATCTACCTATGCTCTTTGCTATTTCCTGTACTGATTTTCCTTGATTTCTCATCGTTTGAACAATTTTTTTCTCATCTTCGGTACAATGATGATTTTTATAAAATTGTTGCTAAAATTTAAATTATACTTACTGTTTCACGTAAATAGGAACAAAAAATTGCACAAAAAAAAAATTGTATATAAACAAATTACAAATTACTGATGTGTAATTCAAATTTTTATGAGCAAATAATTTTTTGTAATTCAAATAAATTCGTTTTTAAAAATCAACATGAAAGCAAATAGTTGCCAGATTTTTGACTGACATGACATTGCCAGATAGAAATTTTAATAATATGATGTATTCAATTTTACCGCCATTTAAATTTTTTCCAATTAGGTGTATCTATTATTTTGAGCAGATGTGTATATTCTGGATCCTTATAGATAGCGGAGTCGATTAAGCCATGTCCGTCTGTCTGTCTGTCTGTCTGTTGAAATCAATTTTCTGAAGACCCCAGATATCTTCGGGATCCAAATCTTCAATAATTCTGTCAGACATGCTTTCGAGAAATTTGCTATTTAAAATCAGCAAAATCGGTCCACAAATGGCTGAGATATGAGGAAAAAACCAAGTCAACCTCGATTTTTGACCTATATCTGGATTACTAAGACATTAATATAGACAATATGGATATCTAATGATAGATATTTCAAAGACATTTGCAACGACGTATATAAGACCATAGTAAGTTGGACATACAATGGGACAACATCGGAAAAAAAATTTTTAACCCGATTTTTTTTTCAAAAAAAATTTTTAAAATTTAAAAAAAAATTTAAAATTTAAAAAAAAAATTTTAAATTTAAAATAAAAATCGAACATTTTTTTATTAATTAATTAATTTTTTAGATTAAAATTTACTTTTTTGTGTTATTTTATACAATTTCAAGTTCTATTGGGCATAAAAAAACACCCCTTACAATTTTAGTTTAAATATTAGATCTTTGCAGAGTCCAAAAAATTTTTAACCCGATTTTTTTTTTCAAAAAAAAATTTTAAAATTAAAAAAAAAAAAATTTAAATTTAAAAATAAAATTTTAAATTTTAAATAAAAATCGAAAATTTTTTAGATTAAAATTTACTTTTTTGTGTTATTTTATACAATTTTAAGTTCTATTTGGCTTAAAAAAAACACGCCTTACAATTTTAGTTTAAATATTAGATCTTTGCAGTCCAATTTCTGTTAAGATCTTGAGAGAGAAAAATCCTGGATCTTTACAGATTCTAATTTCAGCTTCAATCATTAATCTTTACAGAATTTAATTTAATTTTCATTGATAATCAAGTTGATAGGGTATTTTTGTGCCAACACTAGACAACCTCTTACATAAAGCTTGAAAAAAATCTTGTTAATTTTAAATTTACCGCCAATTATTGCTGGAGCAGTTTCATTTCAAATTCAAAACTTTGTAAGCATATTTTGTTTTGTTTTGCATACAATACTCGCATGCAAATGAAAGTTTACGATAATTAATTGTTTGCCTTTAGTTATAGTAATATATTATTAAATAATTAATAAAAAAAATCTCATACTTATTCATATATTTTATTAATTTTGTTATGGTAATTTAATTTTCTATCTAAGTAAATGCATCATAGTATTTAGCACATTAGATAAAGTTTGTTTTTTGCCTTCTGGTTAAATAAAAATTATTATTAATAAACAAAAATCAGATACATATATATTAAATTAATGCACGATAATCGTTACAAGATATGCTAACAAGATGTTAGAGAATATTCAACAAATACACTGGAAAAAATTAATGGACGGCTGCAAAAAATTAGTTAGAATTTAATAATTTAAATAAAATATGCACTTTTATGCTAAAATATGTTAGAGTTCTATTTAGAAACTATAATAGATCATAAAAAACTAACTAAAGTATACGATTATTTTTAAAATTCCAAAAACGTTGCATATTTCCATAAACCAAAATTCTATATATCATGTTAACTAAAAAATTCCAAGAACATAAAATAAAATGTTGTTTGTTTTGTTAATGTTCAGATTTATTGTCATCAAAAACCCATTAATATTTAAATTTAATCTTCTACATAAATCTGCTAAGAATTAACCAAAATATATTTAAAATGATTAGGATTCATTCTACAAAGAACCCACAAAATTATTTATCAATGCATATGGAGCAAAACAAAAATAACAAATTTAAATGATGATAAGCTTCATTTAAAATCTCAAACCATTCAATGTTAAATAATGCATTAAAATTGTCAAAATAATATATTTTATGTTGGTTTTCTTAGCTGGTGATGACAGCAGACAACATTTTTTTTATACACTAAGGAAAATTTTGATTTTGAAGGAAGGAATAAATGGGTAAATCGTTTAAAAATCTTTATTATTTACAAACAATTGTATAGTAAATGAAAGTAAAACAGCAATAATACTCCGTACTCTAAAGTATTTAAATAAATTCATTAAATAACAATCAGTCTGCCAGACATAAAATATTGGAACGATCATACACAATTGAAACGAAGGAAAGAATTTACATATTTCTGTGGTTAATTTTTTAAAGTAAAATATTACAGTAGAATATCAATTATTAGTATCACTTTGTACTATATATTTCAATACAGAGAAATTGTAGAGAGTTTTTATTTAGGAATTAAAATTTTTTTTTTTTTAATTTAAAATTTTTTTTTGTTTTTTAATATTTAGCAAAAAAAAAACCTAAAAAAAAATAAAATTTCGGGTTTAAAAATATTTTCAGATTTTGACCCATTGTATGTCCAATTTACTATGGTCTTATATACGTCGTTACAAAGGTCTTTGAAATATCTATCATTAGATATCCATATTGTCTATATTAATGACTTAGTAATCCAGATATAGGTCAAAAATCGAGGTTGTCCTGGTTTTTTCCTTAGATCTCAGCAATTTGTGGACCGATTTTTTTTCGATTTTAAATAGCAACCGAGCCGGAAGAATTTCAGAGATATTGATGTATAAATCGGGCGGACAGACGGACATGGCTTAATCGACTCCGCTTTCTATAAGGATCCAGAATATATATACTTTATAGGGTTGGAAAATTATATTGTGGAAATTACAAACGGAGTGACAAACTTATATATACCCTTCTCACGAAGGTGGAGGGAATAAAAATAAAAACGAACAATGTTAATAGTGTTTTTATAAAAACATATTTTCATTTGTCTCCGTAGCATATCCTGCTCTTAAATTCCGTGTCTATTCTAAACTACCGGTCCGATTGCAAAATAATGTATAAACAAATTGTTAGAACACATGGTGAGATACAGGGTGACAAATTCGGCCACTTTTATTATGCAGCATTTTTATTCATCTGTTTGTCACGTGCTTGGATTGCGAAACATGCCTAGTCTAGAATATCCTGCTGACCACAATGCTCAACAGCATACATAGATGAGTCGTAAAGTTTAGAGAAAAACACTCAAAATCCCGTAGAGTTAAGAAAGTTGTTCCCGGGGGCAGTGTTCTATCGCCACTCCTATTTAACTACTGCCTCTCTAAACTCCACACACCTTTGCAGGGAATTAAATTGATTTTGTATGCGGAAGCTTGTACCATTATGAACCACAACTTTGATGACCTATGCGGTCTGGTGAACGGTTATCTCGGGGAAATCCACAACTTCTTCACTGCACATAACCTGCAATAATGATCTCAAAGCGTTAGTCGGTAGCACTTGGAGCATGGCTAAAGAAACTTCGGCTTTATGATGCCAAATACTCTCCATGAAGTTTAATTCGTACAGTTTTGCATGCTTTTGAAGTTATTTTCTCACTGTGATCTGTGAACACCAAAACAGGTATCCTTAACTCATCAACTACTTCTTTCATAATGAGTTATTTCGAATTGATTCATTTCACATTGTTCTAATGGTACTGTGGCGGTATGTCAGCTTTGCCGAAGACAACACCTCTTCATTTTGCTTCGTCTTGTTTCAGTCACAAACCTCTAAGACGTGTCTGACATATTTTACAGGAAGATTAGCTATGACATTTTCCAATCTTTCTGGCAGCATATGGATTCCGAGCCAAAAGAACTGCTCCTTTTTTTAGGCCAAGAACGAATCAAGCTAATTTCGGATATTCTGTTCCAAAGTGAAGCGTATCCCAGAGAGAGAGGAATATGTACGCTTCAAACGAATCCGTTTGGTACAGATTCCCTGTGATGGACTGGCCAGATTTCAGCAGCTCATAGGATCCTTTTGCTCCCCCCAAATACAGAACATTACCTTAGCGCCATGGATATTTGTCTTTGGTGTCGATTCAGCTGGGTGTCCGGGCTTCACATACGATCTCTTACGCTTCGGTTTATCGTAATGGATCCATTTTTCATCGCAAGTAATGATTCAGGGCAAAAACGATTTTCTTTTATAGCGTTCAAACATCATTTCGGATATCCAAAATCGTATTTCAAGCTTTAATTCGTATGGTACCCAATTTCCCTGCTTTTGCATGAATCCTGCTGCTCGCAAATGCTTTAAATTTGCTGTTTGAATAGCTCCTAATGATTTTGCAAGTTCTTGTTGAGTTTGACAACAATTTTCATGGAGTAATGCCTTCAAATCTTGTTCTTCAAACTTTTTTTGGCCTGAGCGATCTTTGCCTTCCGTGTCAAAATCACCACTTCTGAACCGCACAATTCATCTCTCGCACTTTAAAACCGATGGAACATATTCACCATAAGCTTTGGTGAACACTTTGGCACTTTTTTTCAAATTAAAGAAGTAAAGCAAAACTTCCCGCATATGACGCTTTGTTGGCACAAAATTCTACATTTTCCAAGCGCAAACTAAATTAGTTATTTACACTATAATATTCAATAACTAAGTGAGAATAATTGACAGATATGAGGAGCCTTAGAACAAAAGGTACTTTTTCGAATTTTTTTACAAATTGATTTTTTGGTATTTTTATAATATTTGGTTTAAAATCTTCTACAAAAAATCAATTTCCCAAAATTTTTAAATTTTCAAAAAAGTACTTTATGAACTGTGGCTCCTCATATGTAACCTTCAAAATGACATATAGGTTATTAAAAACAAAAACCGCGTTTAAAATATCCCGCATTTTTAAGTCATGCTCCCAATATAATTTGAATATTCTTGACAGTTATATGAAGGATATAGTTAGTCAAAAAGAGTTTGGAAAGTTAAGTTAACAGCTATGTATATATTGTTACGAAATTGTACTTGAATTCAAATATAACGATTTTAACGGCTGATTTAAAGTTGCATAATGCTTTCAAATAGCAGTGCCCAAACTCTAACATATCTGTGGGCATTATTAACATTGAATAAAAGCTTTCAGTTGACCATTGATCGTAAGTATGGCAACGCTGTTTGCTGCGACCGTATATTCGAATTCAAATATTCAGTTAAAGAACATTGTAGAAAGTACACCACAGATGGCGTATGTATTAGAAAGCTTTAGACAGTTAAAGAGCTATCTAGAATGCAGATGGCAGTGTTATAAATAGTGGCAGAGGTTGCAGTCGTTAGTGAGTTTATCAGAGACGCTTTTCGAATAAATATCAACTGAGTGCCGTGTTTTTCAAGTGAATTCGTGTACATTATAAAGTGTGTATGTATTTCTGCGAATTTATAAACGTGTATAAAAAAACATTGAGTGACTATTTAATTCGGTTGATTCTTTTAAATAAATAAAGAGTTGTTACAATTTTCAAACTACTAAACGGCTTTTATTTGCAATCAAAAGTATCCGGTTTATTTAAAGGAAATAAACCAACGTTTTGAAAAGGTTAAAACGTAACAATATGTATATAACATTTGACATTCAAACTAGATAATCGAAATTTTACTGTCCATTCTTCTGTATCTGCATACACATAATTCTTCATACAGATATGACTACAATCATACATACATATTTTTAGAACAATTCTTAATAATTTAAGACAAATGTTTAAAAAATTGTCAACCATTTGTCACAAAATGTTCTTAAATTTTACTACACTGTATTGTACATAGTAAATTTGCAATGTATTGTTAAAAAAAAGTACATATATGTATATGTTTAAGATGAGTTCGAAACCATTAATAAAGTGTATTACTATTGTATTTGTTTTTCTTTCTTTTATTTATAAATGAAGCGCAACTTAATTTATTTTAATTGAAAACAATGAATAAATATTTTGTTTTAATACATACTTTGATTATACTACATACACTTTTTTATTCAACTTATAGTTTAACTTAAGCATGGTAGTCGTAAACGATGTAAATGTTGCATGTAAATGTGCATACATCCATATGTAGTAGACATGTTGCATGGATTGTAATAAAGTCAAATCAAACAAAAATGACAATCATTCTTCACTAACTATTGTTATTCTGTCATTCATTGCATTTGTTGATTCTACTTTTACTGTTCATCATTAATGTTTTGGTCAAATGATGCATGATGAGGAGTATGAAGTCCCCCTTTTTCTTTTCATTCTTTTATTTTCCATTACAAAGTTCATGAACTCAAATTAAGGTTTTTTTTTTGTTCTTCTATCATTTAAATTCTAGTAACTTGTGCGTGTCTCTAAAGGGATTTAGCGAGTGAAATGACATTTAACATTTCAAATACTTTTATTCCAGTTCTTGTTTTTCGGGGCATAATAATTATTATTAATCTGTGCCACATGTCATTCTAGTTTATATTTTGTGATAAATTATTATTGATAGTAAGAATTTTTATGGAAACCGACCATATAATACACTACATCAAACGAAAAACAAATTGAAATATGTACTTTAAGCACAATGTTTACATAGATAACCAGCTAGACAGTCAGAAGTACAGAGGGACAGCCGGATCATTAAATCAATTCAGATTCTGAGTCAATCGTTATACTTTAAGGTGGACGTTACAAACATCAGCACAAACGCATAATACCCTCCCCACAATGAAGGTGTAGGGGATATAAAAACAAGTTGAAAACTTGATGAATTGTTCTTTTTTTATAGTTATTTCATTTATGACATAAAATGTGGGTGTTAAGCCCATAATCCGGAAATAATTGTTTTTGTTTAATACATTTAGCTTTTTTATAATTTTTAGCATTTCATTTTATTAATGTTTTATTTATTATTATTTATCATTTTAGGTCTAAAAATACTTCCACTATTAAATAATTTAAGGTGAGTAAAATGTTGAATATTTTTACTGCATTATTTTTAAATTTCATGAAATGTTTTAATGGAGAGATATTAAAAGAAAAAAGTTCATAATTCCGTTCTAATGAACGCATAGAACGAAAGGAGAAAGTAAAAAATAACTCTCTTTTCACACATACGGGTGATGCAAAAACAAAATACATGCAATACATTCTCATAAATTAGGTTTTTGACAACAGACTTAGGTTTTTGGCTCTCAATTACCTATCTACACGTTCAATATATATTGACAGCGATCCAGTATCGCGATATTTATTGAACGTGTAGCATGCATTATTGATGGATCGCGATCCAAATCGCAGAATAACCTAATTATGCGTAATCCATTACAATGGATCGCGATCCAAATATCACAATATATATTGAACGTGTAGCAGTACCCTATGACTCGAGTATCGTAAATATTTCATATTGTATGAAAAATTCGATGTAAAGGGTCTTCCAAACTTTGACAGTTAATAGCGACCATATTGTTGAGGCAACATCTGTCAAATTGGCTGACATTTATACAGTTTGTTTTACCAAATCACTATGGACGGATACAAAGTTCAACAACACGTGGAAATTATACAATTTATTAAAATGGGTGTTCTGTTCGGGCTTTGCCCATTTTACGGTGAGGTCTACTTCTGGAGGAATGGGTACGTCAACAAACCAAAATATCGTATTTGGGGCGATACCAATCCACATGAGATCCAAGAGTGTCCAATAAATCCCGAAAAAGTCACTGTTTGGTTGGGCTTTTGGGCTGGTGGCTAACGTTATCAGTCCATATTTCTTTGAGAACGACATTGGACAGGCCAGCACTGTCAGTGGCGAGTGCTATAGGTCGATGATTACTAACTCCTTTTGGCCTGAATTGGATTATATCGACTCGAGCGATTTGAGGGCATGGTCATCTCACGTGCAGGTGATGTTACCTAGACAACAACATCGTGCAATTTGACCCCGTTATACTTTTTCTTGTGGGGTGTTCTTAAGTAGCAGGGCTATGCGAATAAGCTACAAAATTCAGCTGTCTTCAAAGTCAACAAAGCCCGTGCCATCCATCAAATTCAGCCTAAATTATAAGCTAGAGTCATGGAAAATTGGACATTTAGCGAAGACGCGGCGGACATTTGCACGATTTTATATTCCATACATAAGGAAAGCAAGACCTATCAATAAAAGCAAGGCGCGTCAATAAATCCGTGACTTTTTGAAAGAAACACAGGTTTTTGAATAAAAAATCATTATATTTTTCCACATAGTTTCCTTTGAGCTCTATACACTTTGTCCAACGTTTCTCGAATCTTAGTATCCCTTCCAAAAAATAAGATTAGTCGAAGACATCAAAATAGGTATTTGTTTGTGAGATAATTTCATCGTTGAAGTAAAATCTCTTTATGCCGACCCGGTTTCTGGTTTGGAAACAAGAAATATTCACTCGGGGCTAAATCTGGAGAATAGGGCGGATGAAGGAGCAATTCGTAGCTTAATTCATGATTTTTTGTCATGGAAACTACACATACATATGTGCTTCCTTTCTTGGCCAAATTCGGTCGGTTTTTCTTCAAATCCTCGTTAAATCGACCCAATAAGTTGTGATAATATTTGCCATTAATTGTTTTACCCTATTGAAGGTAGTCAATGTGGATTATAGCGCGTGTATCCCAAAAAACGGTCGCCATGACTTTTTTGGCTGACAAACCCATCATGGACTTCTTATGCGCCGATTCACCCCGAGAAATTCAGTTTTTTTCTTCTCCTTGACTACCTTCTTGAAGGTACTTAATGTGGATTATACCACGTGTAACCCAAAAAACTGTCGCCATGACTTTATTGGCTGACGAACCCATCTAGGACTTCTTTAGCGTCGATTTACTGCCATAAACCCACAGTTTTTACTGTTGTTTGGTCTCTGGCGTGTTGTGGTGGATCCACGGTTACCGTCCAAAAATTCGTCCATATTGCGGTTGAACAACGTCAAACACACCTGCAAAGTTGTCTCGTGATAGCGTTTATGGTCGATTGTGAGCACGGGGCACCTTTCCCATGAGGAATGCTTTCTCATGCTCAAGCGATCATTCAAAATTGAAACCACTGAGCCATGTTAGATGCCTATGGCTTACATAATCTCTCGCTCTTTCAATCTCCGATCGGCCAACACCATATCATGCATTTTTTCAATTGTTTCGGGTGTACAGACCTCATTTGGCTGTCCAGAATGTTCGATATCTATCGTGCTTGTACAGCCTCAACGAAATTCAGTAAACCACTTTTTTACCATTGAAATTGACGGTGCAGATTTCCCATAGTATTTATCAAGCTTATCCTTGGTTTGATTGATGGTTTTTTGCGCAATAAAATAATGCTTAATGAGCATACGAAATTCACTTTAATCTGCTTTCAATGGCTGCCAAACTCAAACTAAATGACACAGCTTGTTCAAATTTTGACAGATGTTAAGAGGCGGGAATGTCACACACACTTTGTTTTATTTAAATTTAAAGCTAGGAAGCGCTTAATGAAATAACCTTTACTTCTGATCCATGTAAGATTGCACTCCTTGTTATTGGAGTATCGTGCGTCTTCATGTACGATGTTGCCATTACAACAGACTATTGTTATTTTTGTGTCAGTTTCAGGTCCAAGGATACATTTAGGATGTTGCCATAAGATCCAGCCTATTGTTAGTTTCGTTAATCGGTTGTTGTTCCAACTAAGTAGATGATTGGTCTGCTGTAGCTGGTCTAGGATAATGGTGCTGCCATCTGTCGTTGCCTAGAAACCTTGCTAATTTAATTCTTTGATTCCTACCTTTTTCCCAGGGGGTGGCGGGCTGCCTGACCTTTATCATGATGTAATCCTCTTTTCCAGGGGGAGGGGTGGTCAGGGGTCTTCTTGAATGGATTGTTTAGAGGGGGGTTAATTTTAAAAACTCGAAAACCATGATGAAAATGATTCGTCCTCTACCAGGGATCGAACCTGGGGTGCTTGGTTTTGTAGGCAAGCACTTTAACCACTACACCATGCCGCCTTTGAAATCATATATTATCTAGATATCTAGCTACTTTTGAAAAATTTCTCTAAACCATAGATCCTGGATTTTGTCAACTAAAATTAATATTTATCAATCATGTTCGCATACATAATTTAAAAATTATGTCAGTTTTTTCCTAAATTATCATGTAATTATACCAACATAGTATCTAAAACAAATCGATTATAGTAAATACAAATCATGAGAACGTGTTGAAAACCAAGTCGCCAAAACTTAACCGTTTTAAGCTTTATTTTTAAAGCTACAAATGCTGGTTACACACAGTTTGAATATGATTATAACCACAAAAAAAATTGTTAACAACATTTGATTTCTAAACATAATTAAGTTAAAAAGCCACCACAACACCCTCATAATACTACCAAAAAGAAACTCCATATAAATCAAACATTTTGATATGCTAACAGAAGCCACAATATCTCCCAGATATATATGATTTTGGGTTCAGACTTAAGAAGCGTCTTAAGCATGTTAACAAAATTTATAAGAGAAAAAACACACTGAATTCCAATTTGCCTTTAAGGCATTTCAATACTGGTATTGTTGAGTATTTAATTTTGCATACATGATTGTTTTATAAATGCAAATCTTTTTATTTTTAGATAAAAATCTTGTATTTTTTTTTTGTAAATTTATTATTATTTTTGTTAAGATTATTAGCTACAACAAAATTTAATAATTCGTTTCATACAAAAAGCTAGATGTAGATTTACATTCATACATGAACGCCTTTTAAATCTAATAGATAGCTGTCTCTCAATCGCCCTCCCTGCTCACCTCTTTTTCAATTAGTGGGTGTGTCTCATTGCATTTAAAAAAGATTATGACGTTCATACAATATATTTAGCTAAACTCTATATAATTTTAAATAATTCTTAAGAGTTTTATTGAAAACTATACAGTATATGATCATTTAATTGTGATTGATGGCTGAGTTAAAAACAAAAATGTTTAAGTAATTTTTGTGTTCAGCATTTAATTTAAGATGTATGACTTTGTCAATCACTAACATTTCTAATATGTCAGTTATTTTCTTAATTAAATGTTTAGAAATCGTTCTAAAATCTCTGCGCTTTCAACATCAAATCGGTTCAGTTATATAAAAGGTGCTAGATAAAAGCTGCTAGCTAAACAATTTCGATAAAGTTGACACAAATTCGGTTATTTGAATAGCAATTCTTCATTATCTACTGTGCAGAAATAATATTACAACATTAAGAAGTAAACTTATAAAGAAATTACCGATATTTCCCCATAATAATTTCTCAAAAATTTCTATAAAAAAATTTTCCAGAGTGGGAATTTTAGATGTACTGAATACACCGTCCGACAAATTTTTTAAAAAGGAATTTATTGGCAATTTTAAAGGATATTAAAGGATAAAAATTTGAAAGGACATTTTTGACATCTTCTGATCCTTACAGGATAAAATAATACGAAATATTTTACAACTCTTCTTGATCATTTGACATCAAATTTGACATAGTAGGATGATCAGAAGTATTTTAAAACATTTTTTTAAAAATGTACTCCTCTGAAAATTTGAAGTCCTTTTAAAAGGAAACAGGATCACGAAATGAAAAACTGAAAACGCAGTTTTTTCTCCATTTAATTTATTGTTTCAGACGTATATCATCCGGTTCGTGACTAATATTGAGTGTCGTACGGTGATATTTGTGTATTCTAATTATTGAACTATTTCTCATTTATTATTAGGGTCGTATGTATAAATTTTAATATTTTCACTTACCAGGATTTGAAAGATGAATCTGAAAAGAAAGAAATTAGGAATTATGATTAATTGATGGTGGAGTTTAATCTAACATTTTTATCGTATAAATTTAGTTTTTTATTTGTTTTCCAAAAATGTTAAGAATACAGAAATGTTAATAAATAAATAAATAATTAAAAAAATAAATGTAATTTGGCCTTATCTAGGAACTTGTGACTAAGCAATGGGCATATCTGAATTGTATTATTTTTTGAGGAAAAAAAAACATCACTCAAACCTTTGC